>NC_134860.1:774858-867358 GCF_049852395.1 Peromyscus maniculatus bairdii | reverse complement strand
CGGGACAGCAGTGATCACAAAGATAGACAACATAGAGTGATTAGGATGCGGAGAAATCGAAACTCCCATTCCCTAATGTGAGGCTGTAAACTGGTGTCATCACTTGGACACTTTGAGTTACCATATGACCCAGTAACTTGGTCTGGGCATGCAGCTGAGCATGGCACACTTGCCTAGAATGTGGGAGACCCTAAATTCAATCCTCAGTACCACCAAAAAAAAAAAAAGATAAAAAGATAATTCAACTGCTAGTGTATATATATACACATACATATATATACCCAAGAGAAATTAGACATATGCTCATACACATTAATGTGAAGTTTTACCTACATGTGAACAGAGAAAGCACTCTTAGACTAGCTAAATGGAGAAAAATTAGTTGCTGAGTAATGCATACAAATGATCCCAGTGTGATCGTTTTTAAAGATGGCTTAGCACCTGCCACCAAGCCTGATGACCCGAGTTCACTCTCCTAGACCCACAAGGTAGAAGGAGAGAACCCATTTTACAAGTTGTCCTTTGCTTTCCACACACATACAATGGCACATGTACACACACACACACACACACACACACACACACACACACACACAATGACAATGCTCACAGGTACACCCTTTCACATACAAACATACACACGCCTTTTTGCTGGAAGCAACCTGGGTGGAAAAAGAGGAATTTTGTTTTTTTTACTCTACAATGTTTCTGTCTGTTACAGGGTGTTACGGAATTCAGGATGGCTTCAAATGCAAACTCTAGCCAAGGATGACCTTGAACTCCTGATCCCCCATATTTCCACCTCCCAAGTGTTGAGATCACAGGCAAGCAGGACCATACCTGGCTCTACTCTGCAACTTTTACTTGCACATAACAAGGTTGTGGTCAGCAGTGCTTGTTTCCCAGCCAAGGGGGAAAAGGAGACAGCCATGGGGTGGGGCAGTGTGGGCATCCTGGAAGCTGACTGGTGTAAAAGAACAGGCAAGGAGCGGGGGCAGCAGGGTCAACAACTAGGAGGAGGCTGCCTCTGAGGTTTCTGCCACCTCAGCAAGGTTCTCTCCCTAGGATATTCTGCGGGTGATTGCGAGTGGGAGGCAGCTAAAGACCATGAAGAACATGGCGGCAGCCAGGTGTCAAGGATGAATGACCCTCAGAGGCTGTGACCTCCTCTGCCCTCCAAATCTGGCCGCGTGCGACAGCCTATCTTTCTGGGGCATGCTGGTTTTGACTTGGCTGCTTTGAGCTTGGCTGCACATCTACCTTGGCCTCAACTTGTGAGTGTACCTTTGAAAAGTCGGGAGACACCCAGGAAATGAAGGCACTGACCCCTCCAGCCTTGTGTTCTAGGGCTGAACAGAGGTCCAGGCATCCCCCACATCCCATGACTCTTCACTGTGTGCTGGCACTACACCAGTGCCAGCTATTCGACCAGAAGCAGTGGGCTGTGCACTGAAGTGAGACCTACAGGAGACCTTTAGAACCAACTTCTTCTCTGACATCACCACCTCTCAAATAAATCACCTGGGAAGATAGATCTGCCTTCCAACTCTCCACATGGCTGCAGAGCTGACAGCCTGTTGTAAAAGAAGGTCCTAGCCTTCCCCTACAACATCGTAGTGTACCATTGGCTAGGACCAGAGGAAAAGTCTCTTCCCCTTCTCAAGTCAGCCAGACTGGCCCTGTGCTCAAGAGATGACAGGCTGGCTGGCACTGTGGCTCAGTTGGTAGAGTGCTTGCCTAACACACACAAAACAAAGCCATGTTTCCAGTCTCCAGCGCCATATAAACTAGGTGAGCCCGCTCACACCTGTAATCCAAGCACTTAGAAGGCAGAGGCAATAGTATCGGAACAGAAGTGTAAGGTCATATTCAGGTACATAGGGAGTTTGAGGCCAACCTGGGCTACTTGAGACCTTGCCTTTAAACATAAGAGAGGAGCCAGGCAGTGGGGCACACCTTTAATCTCAGCACTCAGGAGGCAGAGGCAGGCGGATCTCTGAGTTCAAGGCCAGCCTGGTCTACACATTGAGTTCCAGGACAGCCAGGGATACAGAGAAACCTTGGATATCATATGCATTGTCTTTGCCCATCTATCCATGGGCTCACACAGTTAGGCTTTTACTCAAGTGCACCTTCTCAGAGAAACATTCTCTTACCAAACCAGCTGTGCTTCCATGCCACCACTGAGGGACCACCCCGCCCCCAACTGTCATTTCCACATCACCATCACTCTTTGGTCATCTCTACATCTAGCTGTCTACTGCTTGTCTCTGCCCCTGGGCTGCCAACTCCAATAGGACAATGGGAACTCAGCACCAAAACAGAGTCTCCAATTGAGTCTCCTCCAAAGGTTTTTTTTTTTTTTTTTTTTTTTTTTTTTTCTTCTGTGTGATGCTGGGGATTAAACCTGGAGCTTCACGCATGCTAGGCAAATGCTCTACCACTGAGCTGCATGCCCAATCCTCCATAGCGTTGCTGGAGTGAATGAAGTCAGGAAACTGAGCCACATGGTTCAAGCCCCTATATAAATACAAGAACAACCATGATCGCTTATGCTTACAATCCTAGAATTTGGGAGGATGAGCTGGGAGGATTACCACAAAGTCAAGACAAGCATGGGCTCACAGCAAGTTCCAGGTTACCCTATGCCACAGAGTGAGGCCCTATCTCAAATACAGCAAACACAAGAACAATCTTCGGCAAGGCTGAGTGGTACATACTTGTAATCCCAGCACTCAAGAGGCTGAACCAGGAGGATGGACAGTTCAAGGTGAGCCTGGCTATGTATCAAAACTCTGTTTCAAAACAAAACAAATAAAATACTACTTCCCAGTCTGTGTGTGTGTGTGTGTGTGTCTGTGTCTGTGTCTGTGTGTCTGTGTGTGTCTGTGTCCCAAGAAGAAACCTCAATGAATCAGAACCACACACAACTACTTCATTTCCCCTCCCTGATTTTAGACACCAGGTAATACAAATCACGGAGAATACTTGCAGAAAACCTTAAGAAAATTGGTCCAAAGTTGATTTTCAGTAAGTACAATAAAGACTACAATGAATAAATTGATTAAAGAATAATTCAGAAAAGATCAGTGAAAGAACAGAAATGCAAATATAGAAAAAAAAAATCCCCAAGCTTCTACTCCCCACCCCCAATGCAGTAAAAGGGGCCTGAGCAGTACAGAATTTGGCCTTGAATGCTTCTAAAGTATGGCAATGACCTTTTTTTTGTTTTTGTTTTTTGGGGTTTTTTTCCCCCTTGCCCCTTTCCCACTGCCCATCTTGGTTTCTGGAGACAGGCTGGCCTTGAACACCTGATCCTCCTGCCTCACGCTCCTGAGCACCTCCTTGCTTTGCTTCCCTTCCACTCACACAGGACTCAGAGGCATCCTGAGTTCTGGTTGGGGCTCAGGGACCTCAAAGCAAGAAGTGCAGACAGTTATATTGGATGGATGTGGATGGAAGGACAATCAGGAAGTAAAATAGACAGGAAGGACAGGGCCAGCATTATGTCTGGAGCCACATCTTGTCCTCAACAGAGGGGCACAGGACAAGACTCTGATCCTTGGTCCCCACAACTTTCTTTCAATGGAACCAGCTCTGGCAGAAGGTTATAAGTTCCCTGCCATAGAAGGATTTCAGCACTACTACTTTTAAAGGCTCTCAACCTGTGCATCAGTGGCTCACACTTGGAATCCCAACATTTGGGAGGCTTAGACACCCCAAACTCAGATTTCCATTGGTTACACCCCATCCTACAGACCCCACAAATGCTTATGATCCCTAACCTATCGTCTTTGCTCAGATAGTTGATTCGCTGGGGTTTCTCATGTTGGAGCAGACATGTATCTTCTATATGAAAGTGTGCTCTGAGCAAATGCTTAAAGCAGCACACCCGTACCACCTCCACTCCCTAAAAATGTGTGTGGGTCTGTCCTAGAGAGGGGTGCGGACCCGCCGTTACCCATGGATGGTTCAGAATCCACTTTCGTGGCACATGGGCCTCTTGGAGTATGTGTCAATTTCAAGAGGATTCCAGGACCCTTGGTTCAGCACTCCTGTTTGCAAAGTTCAAGAAAGAAACTAAACAGGTGCAACCCAGGAGGACACCAATGATGCAAGAGGATATTCATTCCGCTTTAGACGAAAGGATGTTGAGACAAGAGCAGACCCCTGAACATCTAAATAAGCTCAACGCTTAGAGACTAGAGGGTGTCAGCTGGTTAGGTCCCTAATGCTAGGCGGAATTCAAGTGAAACCTCATCCGTTCTGATCCCCAAAGGCAAACACCCATAGTTTCCAGAGCACCCAAGACCCTTTTCCCAGCAATATCCTTGACAAAGGTCATATCTAATCCCACATTCTCGGATACACTTTGCACAAACATTAACTATAGGAGGCATTCTTGCAAAGCCAAGTTTTCTAATCTGAACAGTGCACTCTGGTGCTGGTAAGGTCAGATCCCAAGCAGGAGAAGAAGAAGGGACTCGGACCTGCATGTCACCATTCTGGGAAGCTGAAGATGTGAGCTCACTATGACACTGACCTCGGTCATAACAAGAACACCACACACAGAGAGAATTCCCCTGGAGCCAGTCAGTATGGTGGGCACATAACCTTATGAAGCCTTTAAAGCTCGTGCTAGTGTCACCCACAGGTGACAGTACGCAGCACAGATGTGCAACATAACTGTGACACAGCCAACACAAGCACAACAAAGTCCTCTTCCACACTCTAGGGAACAAGGTACACCTGTGTAGTGCAAGAAATGCTTCCAGTTTCCACCGGTGCGTTCCGGACAACCGCTGTTTGGCAGACCTCACATCCTTGCCAGGTTCTGGAAGCAAGCCTGGTCCAGGCAATAAACCGAGCAAGCCAAGTTCTCTAGGAACAAGCCGCTCTGTTCCCGCAACCTCCCAGCCCAGGATGAGATAGCTGCTAGCGCCAGGGCAGCCCTCCACCATGCAAAGCCCTAGGGAACCGCATCCGTTTCCACCCTCAGAAAATGCTCACCAGCCTCTTGCTACACAGCATTGCTGGTCATCTTAAGCCCTGGGCAGGCGCCTCCCATCTCAGGACCATCCACTGCTCAGTTTAAAAGACGCGGTCTCCCGGCATAGGGCTCTTGGCTGGCTGTAGTGACGCCCAGGTCCCTGCCAAGTGGCCAGAGACGCACACTGACCTCGAGACACTAACCTGGAAAAGTCCAGCGAAAGGGTGTGCCCCAGACAGGTGGCGCCTCTTTCCCCGGAAGTAGCTCCGGGAACTTTCTCCCAGTAGCTATCAGGGGACCGAAGTTGGGGTCCCCGGCAGGAGCAGAGGCTGGCAGAGGCAGGCGGTGACGCTGTCCATCCAACGCGCCCCAGGATGGCCGTGGGACCCTACTCCGGTGGGGGACAGCCGGTGGAGGGAGGGTCGCGCGACGCGATGTGCCTGCTGCTCTCACCTCCGCGTCTGGCGGGCTCGGCCCTGCCCGGCTTGAGCACAGGGCCGAGGCGGTGACTGCGGGGACGGCTCCCCGGGGCGGGGCGGGGCCGGAGCCTAGGAGGCCCGGCGGGCCACGTGGGCGGGAGGCGGGCCCGGGACCCCCCGCGGGGCTGGCCTGGCTGCCGGCTGAGGACAGACCTAGACGCGGAGCCTTGCAGCTACGGCTGGGTACCCTCGCGTCTCACGCCGGGCCGGAGGGTCCCTGGAGGCTAAGAAGGGACCTGGAGGAAGACCTCCGGGACGTACTCCGCCATCCAAAGAGGAGTTCACCAGAGCACAGAAGAGGTGCAGGGCCCACCGCTGGCTCCCATGCTCTGGTGGCGGCTCTGGGTCGCGATTCAAGATTCAAGCTCATGCCGAAGCGGCAGAGCTTGCCCTGGAGAGCTTGGACCCAAGCCTGTCAATGGAGCCTTCGCCCCCGCCGCTAGGCTTAATCTTGGGCATGTTAGGCCTTGTCCAGTTCACCCTTTCCCTGTCTGGAGGTGAAAATGGAGATAGCGTGGGCCCAGCAGGTCCTCAGTAATCCAGGGTTTGTAGCTAGGTGCTGAGCACATTAAGACTAAGGCCAAGCCAAGAGTGGCCTGGGTCACCCACGCAGAAATAAACATAAGAATGTAAATAAAGCTATTTTCGAAATTAATTCACTCTCAGAAACTTCATAAAATCAGGACTAATGAATGCTGTAGGTGAAACAGTAGTTTCTGGGCTGTCACGAAACTGTAAACCCTGGGGCTGAAAATAAGTAACTCATTGGTTGCCTCTACATGACACCTGGCCCAGGGCGTTTTAGGTGCTCCATAGAAATTATCGTTCTCAGCGGCCCAATAATACATGTATACCTGTATGGATCCCACTTCTCAGGTGTAGATATTGAAGCCTGGATGAAACCAGCCCTCATTGATGGAGAATGTCGTTGGAGCCCTACATACAGAGGAAAAGCCTGAACCGAGGTGCTAAGATGCCCCAGGGCTGCTGGCTTAAGAACAAGAACAGTGTTCTGAGAGTTCCTAATGATCCCTGCCTGAGCTCTAACTGACACCCCCACAGGAAAGGGTGAAGGTGACAGCTCTTCCAGTCACCTTTCCCGGTGTCATCCCTGGCCAGAAAGAAGTGTTCAGAATCCCCTCCCAGCCAGGTGGACGTTTCTCGTGGGGACCTTTGCTGTTCTCTGCACGTTCTTGGTCTCCTAGTCCTGGGCAGCCGCTCACTGGCCTAGAGCTCACCTTTGGGGCCAGAAATGAAGCATCTTGAACAGATCCCTTTCCTTGCACTCTGGTTTCAAGAAGGGTCTTTGCCCAGAGCTCCAGGGATGTTCAGGAAACACACACCCTCGACAGTACTCCATTGCCCAGGGCAAGGTCCGTGTCCAAACCCCAGCCCTCAACCTTTCCCTCAAGAACCTTTCTGATATCCCACCCTCCCCATGTGGTGGAAAGTCCCCACCACTCCAGCTGTTTTAATTAAGTTCAAACAGTATTAAGTAGGTGCTGGAGAGCTGGCTCACCTGCTCTTCCAGCTGGGCTCTGATTCCCCTCACCCAAGTCCTGTGGATTGTAGCCGCCTGTAACGGGGAACTGATGCCCTCTCCTGGCCTCCTCAGTTACGTGCATGCAAGTGATCCTCGTACAGACAAGCAAGCACACACACACACGCACACGCACACACATAAATAAAATTTTTAAAAAATTAAAAATATTAATTAAAGGGCCTCCACTTTGTTACTGAGAGCTCAGTATCTTTTCTAACTCACACTTCCACACATGATGGTCTCCCCACACAGCCTTGTCAAAGTTTCCTTTCCATTAGATTCAATGTAACACTTAAAGAAGAGTTGGAAGCCAGGCTCAGCTACAAGACATAGCTCAAAAACATTGAATGTTTACTACACACCATGAACTGCGCCAAGCTCTGGAGAACTGTGGTAACTGTCACCAAGGCAGATTTATTCTGGGACTTCATTGAACTGGTAAGAGAGACAGACCCTTAACAGGCAGGTAGGGAATAAGACATGGGCAAAAGACCCCAGAAGAGGGAGTGTTGGTGAAGGCAGAGGGTGGCCTCCTGCAGGACGGAGGCCTGGCCTGAGCCCTGACATGGCTGGGGAGACATAGACTATACATGGCTGGAAGGCCACAGAGGTGACAGGTGTTGAGACAAGGCCCCGGGGCTTGGTAGCCAAGCTGGGGTAGCAGACCTGGCCCACAGAAAAGCTCAGACACCGGCATGTGGTTTGGAGGCATCATGCTAACTGTCGAGTGAGGAATGGATGCAGTGGTACGTTTCCTATACAGGATGAGAGGAAATGCACCTTTTTATTATAACTAAGGGCAAAGTCCTTGATTTCCTGTTCCATATGTCAGGATATCCAGAGAGTGAATCACATCTGCAAGTCACATACATAAGAATAGCAACACATCACTAACCCACTAACACAACACACTAACCCACGGGAGTTTACAGTGCTGGAGACTGAGATCAGGGCCTTTATACACGCTACAGTGCTCTACCACAGAGCTATAGCTCCAGTGCAGCCTTTGGTTTTGAGACAAGTCTCATTAAGTTACTTAGGCAGTTCTTGAACTCATAATTGTCCTGCTTCGGGCTCCTGATTGTAAGCATTACAGGCTTGGCTCCCACAAGAGTTTATAATTCAGCTTCCCCTCATGTCCTGATAGGCCCTGAGGATGGTGGATGGAGGGAGCGGGGCAGGGAACAAGCAGAAAATACGTTGAATTGTCTAGTCTTTAGAAACTGGCAGAGGAGCTGGGCACGGTGGCACAAGCCTTTAATCCCAGTACTCTGGAGGCAGAGACAGGAGGATTTCTGTGAGTTCGAGGCCAACCTGGTTTACAGAGTGAGTTCCAGAATAGCCAGGACTACATAAAGAGACCCTTCACAGTCCTACCCCCTAGAGGTGACCACTGTTAGCATGTGTATTTTTCATTTCCCATATTTATCAGTTGTGGTGATATATGGTGTACCCTAATAAACTTGCCTGAGGATCAGAGCCAGCCACTAGATTAGACATAGAGGTCAGGCAGTGGTGACACACACCTTTAATCCTATCATTCTGGAGGCAGAGATCCGTCTGGACCAAGGCCACACTGGGCTATATGAGACTGATCCAGTACAGGAAAGAAACAGAACCAGGCAATGGTGGCCCACACCCTTAACCCCAACACTTGAGATCGCATGCTTTTGCTTGGAAAGCACACACACCTTTAATCCCAGGAAGTAATATGGCAGGGCAGAGAAAGGTATATAAGGCATGAAGAAACAGGAACTCGCTCTCTTTAGCCTGAGAATTTCAAAGAAGTAGTAACTAGTGGCTGGCTGTTCTGCTTCTCTGATCTTTCAGCTTTCACCCTGGTAGCTGGCTCTGGGTTTTTTATTATAAGACCATTTAAGATTGGAACAACAGTTAAGTCTTTTCCTTTGGCGTGAATTCTTTTATTGTTGCTTTGTACCTGGGATGGAACCCAAGGCCCATATGTAGCAGGCAGATGCTGTTCTACTGAGCTACATCTCCAGCCCACATAGGCTATTCTCCTGCAATATAACCCCTTGTCCTGTCTTGTGAATGTGGCATTTTATACTCAGTTCCAACTGTGGCTTTGCTCCTCATTTCTCAGCATCATGATAATGTTTGGTGATGAAAACCTTTGCAGAATAAACTTTGACCCTTATTTCTGGTTACTTCACAAACATAAAGCCTAAAAGTGAGACCCATACACATGTTGGCTCACACCCATAATTCCAGCACTGGGGGAACAGGAGTTCAAGGCCTCCCAAGCTACATATGAGTTTGAAGCCAATCTAAACTACAAGAGACCCTGTCTCAAACACACACACACACACACACACACACACACACACACACACACCCTAATAATGGAATTCCTGGGAGAGACACTCAATCTTTTCTTTAATTATTATTTTTTAATGGAAACAAGTCTTTATTAAGTAACTTTTTTTTTGTTTTTGTTTTTGTTTTTGTTTTTCGAGACAGGGTTTCTCTGTGTAGCTTTGCGCCTTTCCTGGAGCTCACTTGGTAGCCCAGGCTGGCCTCGAACTCACAGAGATCCACCCGGCTCTGCCTCCCGAGTGCTGGGATTAAAGGCGTGCGCCACCACCGCCCGGCTTATTAAGTAACTTTTAATATCAGAAAAATAAAACTCTTATAATTCTCTTTACAGCAAATATATAATATCAGTGCTTTGGCCATCTTAATTTAAAGGCCCTTTATCATAAAATATATGGTTTTAAACTTTACTCAAATGGAATTTATAATCCCTATGACTTCCCTACATATATATAGCAAAAGAGTGTAGTAAAATTAGCAAATACTGAACGATATTGATAATTTATCATTCTCAGTCTGTGGTTTTTAGAAACAGTACACGCACCTAATAGATGTCGATTCCTTGGCTTATTAGTTGCAGTGTACAATGCAACAAAATACAAAACATATGCTTGGTGACATTCGTCCATATCTACAAGACGGCAGCTAGAGATTAGGATTCAATATGACAATTAACTATCCTACAAGCAATTAGCATTACATCATGATATGCCGAGACACTCAATCTTATACCTGTAGCCATACCCTACCCAGATATTCCCTATGCTTGTTTTCAGCATTTGAAAATCATGGTGCAACCTGATGGTATAACAGCACAGTATGATGTCATCCTCACCAGGGGAATGGCATTGCCTGCAAGAGAATAAAAGCTTTGTCTTACCACTGTTCAAGTCAAAGCAATAGTCTGAAAGTCACCCTGGGAAGACTTCTATGCACCTAAGTTCCTTCTGCTCACCTGGGTTAGAGGAAACACAAGGAGCACAGCTGAGCATCCCAGGGGTTGCCAAAGCTGTGCATAGGAAACACCTGGGTTTGACTCTTCTCCTAGAGGCTGCACATTATGTAAATTCCAGAGCCTGCTGGGAGAGCAAGGAGCACTCAAGAGTGGCGTGGGACCTTGGCACAATGATAGGTATCCAACACCTGGGGGATTGGGATGGAGCCCACGTGAACCTGCTGTCCAATCGGCACACAGAACCCCACTGCCAGAGAGAAACCATGAGACAATACCAGCCTTTCAGGAGGAAATATTGGGGCGTGCGGGGGGGGGGGGGGGCGGGGAGGGGGAGATGCACATGGTTCTGAATACTGGATACTGGGACTCCTGGTAGCTGGCTGGAGCCTGAAGGCAATTTGTAAAGATAGTTTACTTCCCCAGGAAATCTTTCTCTGTTTACAAGTTAGTAACTGCTCACATGAAAACATTTCTGAGCACCTGCCACGTTCTTTGCAATCCTCTCCCCGAGTGTTTTAGCTTTATAGGGACCCATGAATCAGGGACACTTTTACCCTCCACGGATACTGAGAGCCAAGGAGACGACAGGACTTGTCCCAGCAGGCCTGGGGTCACACAAGCTGCTTAAAGCATAATACCAGTCCAGCCAACTTGGAAGGACATTCCAGAGGCACAAGGGTCCATGGCATGCTCACACAAGCTGAGAGTTCACCTAAAGACACATGTTGGGACTAGATGGACGGTGGGCAGTAGCAGGAGAAGGTATCTCTGCCAGGGTGAGGCACAAGCAAAGGTGTTTCAGACAGAAGAACAGCACATGCAAGGCCCTGGGCAGGAGCACAGGTATAAGGAATTTACAAAGTGTCTGTTGGGGAGAAGGAGACGGAGGGGAATGATCAGCAAAGGGCTATGCAAGAACTTCCGGTGTTCACCCCAACACCACTGGTTTCAGATAAGGAGTAACATCTAATCACGTGTCCATCTCTCCTAAAGGCCCTTCTACACCGAGATATCCAAGAGGTAACAGGTCTGCTGAGGGAAATTTCACTTCACTGTCCTTGTCCTGCCCCCTGGTGACCACATGTCCACAGATACTGTGTGCCTGGTTCTATGTCCAGAACCACCTGGTACATTCAAACCTCAAAACAGCCTTGCTTGGCTTTCCAGCTACAGAAACTAAAGCCTAAACAAGGCAAGCCACCTGCCTAGAGTCAGAAAGACAACAGCAGACTGAGCTCTGAGCTCAGCATGGCAAAGACCAAAGCCTGAATCACAACACTCCCACCACTGATAACAAAACCTCATCACTAGCTTGCTATTTTACCCGTTGTAGAGGATCTCTAAGTGCCTTACCTTCAGGAGTTAAAACCAGACACAGAACCTGCCCAAACTTGCAGTCAAGGCCAGGCATGCTACCTTCCGACTCCAAGTTCCTCTTGGACCAGCCTCAGTTTGTCTTGATGCCAACCTCTACCCACTTCCTGGAGTGTGCAGTAACAGGGGAAAGATGGCACAGAGGACTACTGGTCCTTCTGAGACCTGCACAGCTCAGGGACTGACCTAGCTGCGGTGACAGGCAATGAAGAAATGAGAGGCACACATAAAGAAAAGCTGGGGTCCGGTGGGCCGTGCAGTCTGGAAATGCAACATGTTCATTTTATACATCTGAATTGAGGAGGCAGGTTTACTGAATACAGATAAACAAGGAGCTGGCTTATTGTGTAACACTTAATAAAAAGGGAGGTTTGGCTAACCTCAGTAGGGGAGTCTCTGTAGTGGTGCCATCTCAGGTCAACAGTCCAAGAGGAGGAAGCTTCCATCCACATTTTCTACACAGTCAAGATCCCCACACAAACCAGGGGTCTGAGGCACTGGGTCCTTGACATGGCACACTCATGTCAACAACACCTGTTCACTCAGGTTTCCTCTGATCTCCACAAACCCCCTGCCTTTGCTCACGTCTGGGACGAGCGTGGTCATGACTACAGGGACTTCACAGCAGGGAGTCCAGAAACATGTGTCTATCCAGGCAAAAAGACGACCCGGACAACAAGATTTAATCCGAACATTTACACAGAGGAAAGAACGGTCGCTTTGATTACCACTCAAGGTTCTTCCTGCCCTTTCACACTGAGGGATGCTGTGAACTATTAACTAGATGTGATGATGTCTCGATCCCTGGGCTGCCAACTCCTCGTTTGTGCCTTCAGCAAAGCTGATGTCCATACTGGGAGTGATTGTTGATGGCTCCTTCTTGTGTCGGTGGAGATGAGAAACGGCACAAGCACTCGCCTGGAACTCATCTGCTGACCGTCATCACTTCTGCTCAATCTACCTTGTCTAGCTGGCTAGCCCTGAGCAGTAAGGTGGGCTCTGACACCAGACAGTTATGAGAGTTAGGTCTCAGACCTGGGACAAATGGCTGAGGTTCCTGTGAACACATCAAAGGGGACACCAGCACCTGGCATACCCCTCCCTACCCTGCACTCTCCAGCCCGGGGGGCTGGGCTGCCCTTTCCCCAGCCGCTCTGCCCTCTATAGCCTCCCCGACTCTGGCTACCAACTCTTTTTGTCTCTTGGTATCCCGGCTTGCTCCTGTCCTCTTGGCTCTTCCCTCTTCTCACATGGCCCTGCTCAGTCTGCCGGTCATATTCACTCCAGACTCTTCCAGATGCCTCATCTGTAATAAAAACCTCAACCCATAGGAGCAGTCCATGTCCTTTTTCTTCTTCTTTTTTCACTCAACAAGTAAGAGCTTGAACCTCAGTTTCCTTGTCTGTGAAATGGGGACAGTAAGATGAGCCACTACAAAGAGTAACAGGAAGGTAAATGAGGCCACACCCACACACTACTCAGTGCCCTGACATCAGTTCTCAAGAGGACTTTCCAAAGATGAGAAAAAGGACATCCGTGGACAAAGTGAACAGGAAGAACGATGTTTATGCCAAGGCGAGGGGGCATTTCCTCTTCTGTGGCCCACAGTGATCGCTTCTGCTCCTTCCATTTCCCTCAAGTTCCCTCAAAATTACAAGCTACACATTCTGGGCACATACTGGAACCAGAGTAGGTGAGAAGAAATGAACAGATAGAACCCCGATTTCTGACTCTGACTCCACTCCAAAGAACCCCAATTTTAACCATTTCTCTATCAACCATTGCACTCTTGTGGACACCTGTCCCTTGGGGTACCCTGACAACTGTCACCACCCCCTAAAGCAGGGCTCTGGGCCCGTTCTATAGACAAACTGGGGGTCTGGGTCTCCTAACCACAGGATGACGGCACCTGCAACAGAGCAGGGAACTGACCAGGAAGTGATGAGTCCCAAGAAGTGACCTCGCAGAGCAGGGTGCAGATGCAGGCCCTTCTTATACCTCCGCACCCAGTGGCAGAACCCTCTGCACACAGCCGGGAGCCCAAGCTAGGAAGGAAGCGGGACAGATGTTGGAAAATAAGGAGCCACTTCAGACTTACAAGAAAACACTTTATTTGATGCAGAAATTCTAAGGCACAAAAACATCTTACAAATGTCAGCCATGACTGACTGTCATCTATGGAGTTTTGTACAAATACACCACCAATATCTCCAATGTGAAAATACGGCACACTGCTACAGCCTGCCCGTGCTCACTATTCTGCCAAACCTCACGAAGAAAAAACTTAAAATATAAAACAGAACAATGTCATCATCATCACTGTGCCCGAAGGTCTTCCTTCTTAACACGGGAGCTTCCACAGTAAAAATAATTGCTTTTAAACAGATAACGAAAATTAATGTTACACTCAAAATGAACACTTTGGATTTGTACGGAAGTTTTTTGCTGCTGTCCAAACTTGACATGCTTCTTTTTGAGAGGAAGAGAATTTTTTTTTTTTTCTTTTTTAAATAACAGATGAGCACATTGCGTATAACCCAGTGGCAGCCACAGGAGGCTGCTCCTTGACTCTTTCTGCCGGATTCCATGCAATATAAATATTAGCTGTGCAGTTGGAATGATTGCTTCTGTCTGGTTTCTGATTGTATCAGCTACTATGCCTGCTTGACTGAGAGATACAGCCTTGGTGTCTGTGGTCCCAGGTGAATATCAAGGATGACCCAAGGGGCAGGAAAGAAAACAATTGGCCAAAATTCCCCAGAGGCTCTCCCTGAGGCATTCAAAAGGGTTTGTAAATTAGTCCCCAACAGCATCGGGAAGGTGGCACTTAGCAACGCCTGCCCCTTACCTTGCCAGTTCTGCTGAAGTGTGCACCATTTAAGCGATGATATGATTCACAAAATAAAGGTCAAGTCTACAGATAGGGAAAAACAGAACCCGAAGTGGGAGTGTGGAGTAGCTGCCACTCTGAAGGTAAGAGCTGGCCTCGAAGGGTGTCTTCAGAATAAAAGAAGACATTAAATACATCAGCAATGAGCACCAAGTGTTTGCCCGTGGGAGAAAAGAAGCTATACCACAGGAGCCAGGACTATCACCAAGACACCAAAAGTGGCGGTCATAACTCTCCGAACGCGTATCAGTGACAGGACAGTGTTTTAAAGTGCCATGATGTTTTCTATGTGGTGAGAGCACCCAGGCCTGCACAAATTTCCCTGTAACCCTAACTTGGGGCATGGCTGTCGGATAGCACCCATGTGAACAAGGCACACAAGGCACCGGTGTTGTCTGGGTAACGACACTGAGTGTGAAGCCGAGAAGTGCTGAGAAGTGCAGGAACGGAGGAAATCATTAAGCCCCTGGAGAACAAGAGCCGTGAAAGACGTTAAGTGGGTGGGATTATTTACTACTGAAAAAACACCAAGGGATGACTTCACTGTGGTTTTCAATACTGGGAAGGCGACCAGCTGTTCTTTCTCCTCTACACCCTAGACAAAAGAAAGCTGGCTTGAATTTCTGCAACAAAGACATGCATAGAACTATCTGATCAGCGGGGAGGTTACAGAATCTCCTTCGCTAAGGAGCCAGACTCTGGGACACAGCCTTGTGTCTGGAACAACTCAAGCACAGCCTGTCTTGAGTGCATGGGGGGAACGTGCTGGGTGATCTAAGCCTCTCCTCACCCTCAAATTCTGAAACTGGAACCAAACCCAACCGCTTACAGCCGACCAGCCTTCCTGTGGCTAACTTTCACCCTTGGATCTGGAAAAGTGGTGATTTGACCAGGGTGACCAAACATCCATGGGGACACCTGTTATCTCTCTCAACAACAGGAAATGCTTCTCTTCGTTTCCTTTATCACACCTCCCAACAGTCCTCGGCTACAGAAAAAGGATGATAGCAAAATCCAGTGTTGGGGCGCTTTACTGTATTCCCCAAATAAATTTCCCCTAACAGTATGTTGGCATAAGCTCAGAACTGCCCCCCACATAAATACATTATTACAACTAGAGTTGAACTATAAATAAGGCCCCCAAAGTCCAGGGGTTTAAATGCAACTGTTGCCTGCTTTTAAATGCAGGACAGTATAAATCTGAATCTGAAATTTAACAGCTGAGCTGCCTTTCTCTTGAGACATGAAATATAAAGACATAATCAAAACATTTCAAATGCATTCGGAATCATAGGGAGGCTGTGGGTTATGGTGCATGCATCAGGAGGCATCAGGAGTTCAAGGCCAGCCTGGGCTACATGAGAAGCAAACCATCAGGATCATATCAAGTTTCCTGGAGGAGAGAGCTAGCAGCAGCTTTTCCCGGGACCCCACGTATTTGTGATTACGGTGGGTGGTTTATTTCACATCTTACAAAGCAGAAGTCACAACCTGGCTGCCACTGTGCAAAATCAGATGCATCTACATGTTCTGTTGGTCCTGAATTCACTTTAGTAGTTTCTAAAGTTTAATTGCCAATGTTTTGCTTGCTTTTTAAACTTGGTGTGTGCACACACACGATACACACACACACACACACACACACACACACACACACACACACACACGCACGACATGGGTATCTGTGAGTGCCACAGCCAGCATGAGGAAGTGGAAGAACACAACTTTTAGAAGAGGGTAGGTTCACAGGACTAAACTTGGGTTGTTGGGCTTTGCCAGCGCTAGACATTAATAGCTTAAAAATCAGAAATTCTCAGCTTTTCTTGAAAACTGGGAAAAGCAGGAAATGCTGCGGAGACACACTCATCTGGAATGTTCCCTGCTCCTGAAGGCTGGACAGGGGTGCGGCAGAAAGGACACTCTCTGGTGCCCCAGAAAGCAGACTCTGCCAACTATGAGCAGCCATCCCCGACAATGGAAGATAAAAGAAAAAGATGAGAAACCTTCACCTTGGCATGGTCTACCTTTTCCCAATAGAGGCAGAATGTTCTTTCTTGTGTTGAGGTAGCTGATGATTTTGTGTTTTCCTTTCTTTCGCCTTCATGAATAAAATAGCTTCCCTACTCCTTCCGAAAAGCTCCCACAACCCTGCAATCCCATAGTCTGGAGGGGACAGTTCCCTATTTAGTTACTTACATAAAGGTCAGAGGACCTAAGATTAGAGGCTGTCAAGAAAACCAGTAACAAAAACAATCACGTGACTATGAAGAGGTAAGTCTGCACTTCAATCAGACATGAACTTGAACCCCTAACTTTCTGCATGCTGACTCCAGTGATCTCATGATCACTGAAGACAGCTTTCAGCTTCTGACCCAGGGCTGACTTCAGTTAGCACCTGCCTGCCAACCCAAAACTTCAGACCATAACTTTAAGACCCAGTCTCATTTTGACTCAAAATACTATTACCTGCCTAGGTCCCATCTGAATCCCTGGGCCTGGTCAAGGACGACTTCTGATTCATTCTAGAATCTATGTGCCCCAAAGTCCCAAGCCTCTGCACTCCTGTACCTGGTGAGGCCCCCTGAGGTGGTTCCTGTTACTTGGTGCCAACTGGTCAGAGAACACCCTCCCCCTCCCCCTTTAGCTAGGTTTCTCAGCATCAGCTGCACTTGTGGGACACCCACAGACACAGGGCAACAACTACCTCATCATTCTAGGCTTCCTGGTGCCCTGGTCTTAGCCTGGCCTCCTTCCCAGTGGACATCCTCTCTTTACCCACATACTGTTCACTCTCAGACCCAACCTCCTCTTGTTTTCCTACAGCATCAAAAAGCCTGTGGCTTGTCAGAACCTTTCTCTACTTCCATCTTACCATCTCTACCGTGGGGGACAATTTGAGTCAAAAACTGCAGCTCTGTTCAGAACAGACACTTCGCCTTAATCTGCAAGGCAATTCTCACTCCTAGCCCGAGTGATGAGGTGGAGGGGGGGACAGGGGCTGACTAATAAAATTTCACTTTATTACCCACTATCAGCTCATCCTGAGTTAAGCAACCTTACTGTAGTTTCATCACTTGGCACATTAGAATCTGAGTCTTCTGATCAGAAACATTCGTATTTCAAAATAAAAGCATCCAGTCGCTAACTCCAAACTGAAACATCACCTGATGATCCTGACTTTTTAGATTGGCATATTAGAAGGCTCACATGGTTTCCTTCCATTTTCCTCACCTGAATCCAGGCTGTGAGCTCTCTGCCTGGGCCTTGCTTAGCCCTAAGCCCAAGGCCCCATGCTGGCCCTACGCACTCTCAGGGGTCCCACATCCCATATGCAAAACTTAGTATCTCTCCTAAAAGTGGTTTCTTTGGGGAGTCTCCTTGGTGGGGGGGGGGCGCTAAAATATTTCTTGGCCTCAGCTTAAAAAGAAAAGAAAAGAAAAAAAAAAAACCTCTCTGATGATGTTCCCAGTGAATGGTCACACGTTAGCAATTTAGGCCCACTGATCTCCTTCAGAGAACGAAAGCCAAGACTGAGGACGGCCAGGGGAGTCTCGTGGAGGTGGGAGCTCTGTCTGCTCGGTCTGGATTCCACGGTGACAATGTGGAACGAACTCCGCTGCTGGGAGGCCTGGTTTTACAGTGAGGCCATCTCACAGCTCGCCCAGAGCAGCTGCTCTGTCCTCTGCCAGAGGACAGAGGAGCACGTTCTCCTGAGAAGCTGCCAGCCGCCTGTGCAGAGCAGGGAGGAAGCTTGCATCCAACACACACACACACACACACACACACACACACACACACACACACACACACACACACACACACACTGCTGCAGGAGCCGAGGCTTCCCTTCCCCTCCTGCTGAAAATGTGCCTAGAAGGAAAAATCCTGCCTCTTGCCTCCTCCACCCCACCTTGGGATCTCTCTCAGCATCCTCCTTAGCGTTGATCCTATCTGGTTAAAGAATGGGGAAATCCTTCACAGTTCCCGGCAGAATGCTGGGGAAACAGCCTGCCAAAATACAACAGCACTCATGATCACGGTGGAGAAGGATGCTCACACCAAATGCACCAGGGCGAGAGGATGAGGAGTTTCCACAGAGGAGACGGACACGTCACTATATACATCTAATTAATTAATAAACAGCATGCGAAGAGATGTTTTGCCTTTGGAAACAGAACTTCTGTACAAGAGTCATTCATAAAAATAGAGCATTTACTTTTGTAACAATCCCCTCCTTTCTGCTTTCTAAAAAGGAGGTTTGTCACTAGTCAAAACCACGTCAGCAGATTAACTGGCCACACCACCTCCCACACACTGTTTGTTGTATTTTAATCGATTCTGACCTCTAACATTCAGGACACAGAGCACCACAGCCAAAGCACAAACCACAACTTCCAATGACGCTGCCCAGCTGTGTAATAGTCCTTTATCTCCGTGCATCATCATCCGAGCTACAGAGCAGTAATTGTAACCCAGGGAAACTAAACAGGACAGCTGTGGTCCCCACATGCTGGCTCCTTAGATCCAGGGAAGACATCCAGATGCTGGCATCTTCTTCACATACGACGGTCAAGAGGGTCAGCCTGCTCCATGGATTCCATCCTGGTCAGCCACGTTTCCCAGTAATGTAGAGAAAGTTGTTTCATAAAAGGTGACTGGATGGACATTGAGTCATTGTCTGGACCTTTGACTCAGAGTTTACCTAACACTCAGGACAGTGTAAGTTCCACATCAGAAACGGATGGAAACATCACTCGCAGCACAATCTGGGTCCCAGGCAGTACTCATATGTAGCTGTCCGGATGTTCAAAGTGCTTTTTCCACAAAGCAGTTTGAATCAAAGTAGCCGAAAGAGAACAGGTAAAGTTTTTTTTTTTTTTTTTTTGGTTTTTTTCGAGACAGGGTTTCTCTGTGTAGCTTTGCGCCTTTCCTGGAGCTCACTTGGTAGCCCAGGCTGGCCTCGAACTCACAGCGATCCGCCTGGCTCTGCCTCCCGAGTGCTGGGATTAAAGGCGTGCGCCACCACCGCCCGGCGAGAACAGGTAAAGTTTGCAGAGGTCAGTGGAGTCAGAACAAGCAGGGTTGGTGCCTCCTGCTTCTCTGTGCCTGCTTCCTCTCTGCCTGCCAGGAAAGGCTCCAATCCAAGGAATGGCCTCACATAGCCGGCTGCCGCCTGCTCTAATGGACATGCCTTGGAGAGCTCCATATGCTTTTGGGAAATCGGAGACTCTGCTAAATATCTCTTAGAGGGCCGGAGCAGCCAGGATTGAGTATTGGCCAGAATTTCACTCCAGATATCATTGTGCGAGCCCTCAGCCCCAGGCAGGCTGCACAACACAGAGGTGAGCTGGGAAACCCAAGCAGCAGCCGTTAAAGTGGCGAAGCTTAGATGCTCCCATGTCCTTACAAAGGGGCAACCACTTGGAGTTCATCAGTATAGCCGTGGCAACCATGTTCTTCTTTGCACACCCCAGAGGCGAGGAGCTTGGAAGGGAGGGTAGGGAGATCCTCTTCACCTATGGAGAGAAGAAAGGACAGAGCTCCATGGTCAGTGCATTTCACCGGTCCAGACCCCAAGGCCACGACGTGGCTGAGATTCGCTCTCGTACGTTGTGCCATAGCCAGACATCAGAACCAGCTCAGACCAACTCTTTCATCCTCCTAACAGGATCTAGTCCCCTTAGGAGAGGAAGGAAGAGCCTTCTTTTAAGGCCAAAGTTTTGGGAGCGTGGCTCTAAAAAGTTACAGGTGTGGCAGATTCCCTAGGCTCTCTGGGAACGAGCCCTCCTACCTGGGGTGCTGTGTAAAGCGAGGATGGAGAAGACTGCGTTCACAAACCTGCCCAGTGCGTGTGTTTTGGTATTCCAATCTCTTCAGAAAGATTCAGTGCAGAAAGGCAATGCAGGGCTGGTGAGATGACTCTGAGTTAGGAGACTGCCACCAAGCCCGACAACCTGAGTTTAATCTGTGGGACCCACATGGTGGAAGGAGAGAATCTACTCCCACCAGATACCCTTTGATCTCCACCCGTCTGCCATGGCACATGCCCCACCCCCACCCCCGTGTGTGTGCACACAGAAAATAAACATATTTTTTTAAGGTAATACTGTGTGCAAAAGTGTGTATAACACTGGTGGAGGGTCTGAGCAGCTCACCATAATTTATCATCATCATTTCTGCAGTTCAATATTCCCCCCTTACCTGGAATAAATCAAGACTATCAGAGGAGCTATGTTATTTCCTATCGGGTTTCACTGCCCAATAAGGTACCTAAATTGGGGATGGCTTTCAAAAGTGTGGCCAAAGGCTATATGGCCTGTATCAAGAGCCCAATCCCTAGACAGACACAGTGGTGCACACTTTTAATCCCAGCACTCAGGAGGCTGAAGCAGGTGGATCTCTGTAAGTTTGGGGGTCAGGCTGGTCTACACAGTGAGTTCCAGGATTGCCAGAGTTGCATAGTGAGACCCTGTCTCAAAAAAAAAAACAACCAATAGATGGTTGGGTGGATGGGTGGACAGACGGATGGACCAACGGACAGACAGATAAAATGAGGATGGATGGATGGATAGATAGATAGATAGATAGATAGATAGATAGATAGATAGATAGACAAAATGAGGGCCCAGTTCCAGGGCACCTTACCTAGGCCAGAGGAGGAAGATACACTCTCGGTCAGGGAAGATGTTTCCATCTGGTCAGGGGAGAGTCCTTCCATCAGAGGCAGAGACAACTCTGATGAGGGCACAGAGGAATCATATATGCCTGAGTCCCGCGGCATATCCGAGGGAATGCCAGCTTTCACTGCATGCAACAGGGGCAAGGCAGGGCCACTCTCGCAGATGGGCTGGGCCTCAGTATCCTGGTCCAGGCTTGCATGCTGATTTTCCAGGTACGAGTATGAGTCAGCTGGCCTAGGGGCCCCAAGTATAGCAGCCTCAGCTTTTAGACAGAAGTCACTCTCTGGCCCTGGTTTGGTTATGACATCATTTAAAACCAAACCGGAGTCAAACTTCTCCAGGACTGGCTCCTGGTAGCGCACAGCGGGAGGAGGGAAGGGTATAAACTGCTTCTCGAACCAATCAGGTTCCTCATCGATAAACTGGTGCATGTTGCAAATGGCAACATACAAGGAGCGGCCAGACTTGCTCCGGAAGTAGTTCCTTCTACTGCTGTGGTGTCCTGGGTGCTGAGCCAGCCCCTGAAGGCTGTGCTCTCCCGAGTGCAGATGGGAACACAGCTCGGGAAGGTTGTCCATGAGCTTGTATTTGGTGCTCAGGTCCAGAACGCAGGGGACATCTCCTTCACAGGAATAATCAAAGTAGACAGCGATAAACTTGCTCAGTGCTGCAGATGAACTCTGCTTGGCCTGACGGAGCCTTTCCGCAATGGCGGCCACAGCCACGAGGAAGAGCTCTCCTTGGCCCGTGCCTCGACTGCCTCCTTTGTGTTTGTAGTTCTTCTTATCTACGAAGTACTTCATGCCTTTGGAGCACACGACAATGATGAACTGGGACTCGTGGATCTTCTGAATGACCCATTCTCTCTGCCCTTCTCTGCAGAGGCTGAGATCTTCCCAGAGGTCCAGAGCCACCTGGAAAGAGGACAGGTCACCTCACTGCTTATTTACACCAACGTCCAGAAAGAAGACTGGAATGCCAGTGAGTGGGGTCCCATAATCTGCCCCTTAGCCATTATTAGCAGGGATACGTGAAGGCGCGCGCACACACACACACACACACACACACACACACACACACACACACACACAGAGAACAGCTAAAGCTCTGTGGTTAGCAACTGCATTCACACACCAGACTTCCTGAAATGCCTGCCATCCATGGCATCGCCTCGATAACATGTTGGGTCATTAACACTGCTGCCCTACAAGTGAAGAGACAGAAGCCAGGGTTTCCAGCAACTTGTCTAAGAAACCTTGAGAATGTCCTCATGGAATCTGCACAATGATAGAGAGCACAGAACGGGGAGGAACTGAGAATAGTGCATATGATGAGTGAGGCTTCCAGATCTAAAGAGCAGAAAGACCCTGGGGACAAGGCTAAAAGGCCCTGAGAAGAGGATGTGGATAGTGACCCCAGAGTGTACTAGGAAATGGGGCTTGGACCTGGTGCCAGGGCCACCCACAGAGACAGGTGACTCACATGCAGCGTGTGACTAGGAAAGAGGGCCTCTGTGGCCATGTTCACAGACCCAGGGTTAGCCCACTGTTCCGCTGCTGTGGTGTTGTTTCTGGTTAACCCTGTCTGGATTAAGTACCGTCCTCTACCGTTTCATAGAGGTCTACAAGCTCGACAAGGCCTGTGAACCGGAGGGTTTGGGGGTAAGAGGGTCAAGGGAGCAGTGGAATCTCTGGTAAAGAAAAGAAAGCCAAGCATGTGTGAGCCTCTCAAAGGATTTCACCTTTCCAGCTGCTTTCATCTGAAACTGTAAGGAGCATTCCTCAGCAGCTGTACCGGCACCTTTTCTCCTGTAGCTCAAAAAATAATTCCTAACAGCTAAACACGGATTAGGGGAGGGGCGTTCCAATATCTACCATCTGCTAAAAAAATACTGAATATCTCATACTCTATTAACATTATACAAATTCAAGCTAACTGGTTTTTTGTTTTTTTGATTTTTTTTTTTTTCCAAAATAGGGTTTCTCTGTGTAGTTTTGGTGCCTGTCCTGGAGCTCACTCTGTAGACCAGGCTGGCCTCAAACTCACAGAGATCCACCTGGCTCTGCCTCCCGAGTGCTGGGATTAAAGGCGTGAGCCACCACCGCCCAGCCTAACTGGGTATTTTAAAAATACATGAACTCTAGGTTTATATATCATACAAAAATAGTTGTACTAATTTTTTTTTTTTTTTGTATGTGTATTGGTGATTGGTGTGAGGATCAGGGATCAGATCTCCTGGAACTGGAGTTACAGACAGGTATGAACTGCCATGTGGATGCTGGGAATTGAACCCAGGTCCTCTGGAAGAGCAGTGCCCTTAACCACTGAGCCATCTCTCCGGCCCTTGTACTAAATTTTTGATCTGTGTTTTGTTAAGCCATGTGTGGCATAATTTACAAAACTGTAAAAACTCTGTCCAGGGCTGATTTCATCTTAATAAACAAAACGTAAGTGCTTTTGAAAACATACCTTTCTATCTCTGACTGGGCAATTGCAATGTGGGGCGTTCTGATGATGGAGAAATCATCAGAAATGGGCCGGCCCAGAGAGCAAGAAGCTTAACAACTTGGACCAACTCAGCCATCGTTAAGTCAATACCGTGGATGGTGCAGCTATTTAAAAAAACAAACTGTATGTGCAATCTCATCTGTGCACAAAAGAACAGGGCACACATACGCCACTCATGTCTGTGCTACCCGAGCATGTCAGGTCGCTGGCTGCTGTGGCAGCGTTCACCTGCTAGGCTCAAGGCTTCCCCCCACAGGAGGAAATCCCACCAGCTTGTAAATACATCTTCTTAACACCAGAGGGCATTCTCACCAAAGAAATGGGCCAAATGGCAGTTCAAAGTAGAGGAACTACAAAATATTGCATGATAACTGTTTTTGTGACAAACAAATGGTATGCCTTCCACAATGGTTTCAGACTTCACTCACTCTTTAAGCTACATGTTCATGGTTAAGAGGGGCTAAGAAAACTGGGCATATGGGCTCAAGCCTTTAACCCCAGAACTTGGGGACAGAAGTACGAGAATTAGAGGTCAGCCTGGTCTACATACGGATTCAGGATAGCCAGAGCTACACAGTGAGAAAAACCAAACAGGAGGAGGAGGCAGAGCAGGAGGAGCAGGAGGTGAGAACTAAGAAACCCGTGTAGACATTCAAACACTTGGCAAACTCTGGAGCCTTCTCCTTTCATGCCCTGGTTCTCTCTAGCCACTGTCTTCTCACTGGTTTCTCCCTGTCTGTGACACAGGAATCGACCTCAGCCCTCCCAAGATCTCTTCCAAGGGCATTGCCATCCTCCATCCCCAATCTCAGCAAAACTCCTTCAGAGAACTGCCTACACTCCGTCTCTCCCGATGCCCCCCCAACTGAGGCTTTGATCCTGCAGGTGCTCGACATGATGTCCAGTGACAGTCTCACATTCTGGTCACATGTTCCATGGCAGGGCACCCCTTTTCAGCACCCAAAAAACATCCTACCATGTGGATGCCAGTCAAGGGTTTCAAGCAAGACTATATAAGAAACATTTCCTGCTGGTGACAGACAGGACAAACTCAGACTGACCCTGGTTTGGAAAGGAAAGCACTGGGCAAAAGCAGGTTTCCAGAAAGCACTGGAGAGGAAAAGGCATTGACGAGGAAGATGGAGCTCAGATCCTGCCCAGAGCAAGAGAAGAAACTGGATTCCGCACCTCACAGCCACAAAAATCCTGGAGGAAGTAGGCAAAACACTGGACCACATTCATGTGACTCTGGCCATCTTTACTGGAGTAACAGAGGAAGACCTTGGGCCGGGGCCGGAGCCTGTCTCTGGGGAGAGCCGCAGCGTATGTGGAGGACTCCGGGCTTTCTTCATCTAAATGTGAATATATATTTTCTAAATTGGGAGAGAAGATAAGGTTGACACCTATAAACAAAGCTTTGTCTTTTTCCACATGACCTGGGTGGGTCTCAGTGTCTTCAGGCAATGAGCGGCTAAGCTGGGGCACCGTGGCCCACAACAGGAATCCCAGCACTTGGGAGGCAGAGGCAAAAAGGTCAGAAGTTCAGGACCATCCTCAGCTACACAGCAAGTTGGGGGCCAGCCTGGGCATTACATGAGACCTGGTCTCAAAAGTAAATTCACCAAAAGAAACAGTTGACATCCCCATCTAGGGAGTCTCTGGTCTGCAGAAACTGATGTCTTCTTCACAGTGCAGCTTGAGGCAACTTGAGGAGTGAAAAAACGGTTTTAACCTGAAACTGCCCTTGGATGTGTCAAGAAATGTTGCAGCAGCCGCCACTCACATCAGTGAAGGGCTCTGGCAACCTAGTCAACTAAAGGATTAGCGCAGGGAAGGAGAATTGTTTACTGATAATTTTTAAAAAGTGAAGCATACCGAAACAACAACAGAAGGACTTTTTTCTTGACAGAAGGTCTCACTCTATTAGCCAGGCTAGCCTCCAATTCCTGGATTGAAGTGATCCACCTGCATTAGCCTCCAAGTGGCTGGGACACCAAGTTGGTCCCACCGTGCTTAGCAGAAAGTACACAAGTCTCAAGTGAACATCTTCACAACCTTTTTGTAAGTTTACACCTGAGTGACCCCACCCAGACAGACCAAGATATGGCTTGCCTATAGTTTTCCAGTGAAATGTCTAACTCATCAATGATGAAGCCCTCCATATGACTCCATTCTCAGACTTCAGACTTCCTGAGTTTGAGAATGGGATTATATGCCTGTCCATTGCCAGGTCCTAGAGATTAACAGCCAAATGTTTGGATTCTGGGAACTTAAGTAGGCAAGGAGCTGGCAAGGACGTCTGAGGTGCCCCAGGCCCCTCCTGGAGGAACCAGGGCTTCCCAGGCTCCCTCTTCGTTGGCACCCGCCCTTGACTTGCCACAAACTAGAGGGTGGGGAGGAGAGGGCCCTGCACAGAGACAAATGAGACAAATACCTTGCTGTTTCTTTCTGCACATCACAGTGAAGAGCGTAGCGAAGGCGGAGATGACGACCAGAGGCACAGTGATGGCCACAGCTCTGATGGGTCCCGCCCAGGGAGAGTGCACTGGGAGAGTGCAAAGGGAGAGCTGTTAAACTTAAGCAGCAAAAACGGGCTCAAAGACTGGGGGGGGGGAATCCCCCTTTTTGTTTTTAAACATAAGCTGACTAACAGGTCCCAGGGTCCCCAACCACCTCCCTCTAGCTCTGCAGTGGCGATTCTAAAAGGATCCCACAGCTGTTTTTAAAGGGTTGTAGGAAAGAATTATTCAATAGTTCTGAATCCGCTAGGACAGTAAATACCCGGGAGTGAGAACTTTGCCCTCCTTCCTACGACTTTTCTTCCGAGGACAATCGCCTAGGCTCGGCAGAAGCCAGGCCCGCTTTGATCTTCAAGGCGCCAACATGAATGTGGAAGGGAACTCACTCACTCGGTGAGCAATCATTTGAGAGAGAAGACGCGGCGGTGTTGTCTTGTAAACCAAGACAGTAGAGAGGACAGGAAATACCAGGAGCCTGCTCTAGAGAGGGACAGCAGACCCAAGGCGGAGCACGCGGCGCCGGCGCCATACCTGGCCTCACGGCGTACTGCACCACTTTCCTGGTTGTGTTGTTGTCGTCCACCAGCTGCGGAACAGAGAGTGCAATGTCACCGCAGAGTTTCTACGGGGATGCGGTGAACCGGTGACTCCGCTGCTTCGCCTCACTGGCGATGGGAACACAGCGGGAGAATAATGGCGGCGGTTTAACACTTTTTAAGTCAACCGTTTTAAAAAAGAAGGCGCTGCGGAGCTGCCTCAGTGGATAAAAGTATTTATCGTGCAAGCTATGAAGACCTGACCCCAGGGCCTGCATAAAAGTCAGGAACCTAGTATGAGCGTCCATTATCCCAGGAGGAAGAAACGGGAGAAGTTAGTTATTCAAAGTCATCCTCAGCTCTAAAGGGAGTTTGAGACTAGCTGAGCTACATGGGACTCAAGTCTTAAAACAAACAATTGAAAGACTCAAAATCCTATGGGAACTGCTCCCTGTGGACATAACAACAGGGCATTCAATGACTGTACGTACCTCCATGACATAACCCCCTGGAGAAACATTTTGGAGGAGGCAGCTGCTTGTCTCTGTGTTCTGGTCCTACAAAGAAGTAAAGAGAAATTCAAATGCCCATCTTAGAAAAGGCCTCAGTCCTCTTCTTCCTGAAGCTGAAGGAAACTTGCCACTGGTTTTGAGCACACTTAGTTTAAAAACGAAAAACACAACAAACAAGGGCCATTGATCTGCTAGTGACTTGGCTCAAGATCTGTGTTTTCTACTTCTTAGCTATTGACCTCCAGCAAGTCAAGTGACCTCCTTGAGCCCCAGATTTTCCACCTACAAAGGATGAACAGAAGCGGCTGTATGATGAGCAGTCAGGATTTGACGAGCAGAAAGCTCTGGGATTGCCACACAGCACCTGGCAGATGCTTAAAACACAATACAAACTAGAAATTTGGATGCCTTGGTTCTGTGTCACCCCAAAACATCCAAAGTGGGGATAACTAAGAGCAATGGTAAGTAGGCTGGAGACAGACCCAGTGGTGAGCATTCCTAAACACCCACTGACCACAGGAGCTTAACACTTACCTCAGCCACCCAATAGCACTTTGAAACATGTGTGTTCCTTACACACACAGTCGCTCGCTCACCTGCTTGCACGTCCTCCGCCTGAAGGGGCCTTCATGCTTGAGCTTATAGTGAAGATAGAAGCCACGGAAGCCAAAGTTATGTGGCGCGTGGTCAAAGGACACTTGTACGTCTGAACCGTGCTGGGTGATAGTCAGATTCCGAGGCTTCCAGACTGTGAGGAGGGAGGACCCAGTAAGCACCCAAAGGCTGCCCCAGCACCATATGGGGTAACGCTTTGAGACTTAACAGACAGCTCTACTTACAGGGCTTACAGGCCATGTTGTCTGGTTGTAACAACAGGTCGCAGGCTATTATGTTAAAAAAAAAAAAAAAAAAGATGGCTATTTTTAGTTTCAGGACAGTTTGATGTTTTCCTTCTATAACAACTGAACAAAATATATACTGGGCTTGGTGTGCTGGAAAAGGTACAGGTTACATCAATTCAACAACGACTTTTGTTACAATTATGTTGTATCTTAAAACAAATTTAAAGGGGAAAACATACAAACATTAATGCAGAACATTTCACGCCACCTAGTGGAAGTGGTGTAAAGCCACCAAGGATTTTAAAGCTTGTCCAATTCTGCAGAGCTTCAAGGCTCCAAAGGCAGTGGAGCTCTTCACACTTCTGTCGCTCAGGATGCCCTACTGTGGGGATGTCTACACACAAGAGGGCTCTTGAGTGGGTCTGGTAACCACGGAGATGTCATTTCAACCTTCACATGCATTCTAATTTTTAGACATGATTTCTCATAAACACATTCTTTGAGTCTTCTATCCGATCATTATGTAGAAAGTAACAACAGATGTGACCTGCACATGGTCTTGACCTAATGAATATCTTTTTTTTTTTTTTCAAGACAGGGCTTCTCTGTGTAGCTTTGCGCCTTTCCTGGATCTCACTCTGTATAGACCAGGCTGGCCTCGAACTCACAAAGATCCACCTGCCTCTGCCTCCTGAGTACTGGGATTAAAGGTGTGTGCCACCACTGCCCAGCGAATATCATTTTAATTAGAAGAATAGGAAATACAAAATAAGTTGGCAGCATAGAAAACAACCTCATTAAGAAATTGACAAAGGGCTGGAGGGATGCCTCAGTGGTTAAGAGCACTGACTATTCTTCCAGAGGACTCAGGTTCAATTCCCAATAACCACATGGCAGCTCACAACTGTCTGCAACCCATTACAAGAAATCTAACATCCTCACACAGACATACACACTGGCAAAACTCCAGTGCACACAAAATAAAAACAAAGAACAAAATAAAAAAATAAAAAAAAAAAACCCCACAACTTCGAAGGGTAGTGGTGGTGACAGTATACATCTTTGATCCCAGCACTCAGGAGGCAGAGGCAGGTGGATCTCTATGAGTTTAAAGCCAGTCTGGTCTACAGAGTGAGTTCCAGGACAGCCAAAGCTATAGAGAAACCCTGTATCAAAAAACCAAAACCAACCAAACAAAAGAATTTGACAGAAGGGAACACGGATACAGGCTAGGGCTGAGACCAAACATCTCACAGATGAGGAATACAACAAGACCAGTCACAAGGAAAGGGCAGGCCAACCTGGACAGAGAGCTGGCCACCCAAGACCTAGGTGAGAAGTCTGATCAGGAGGCAGGAGGAAGCCACTGAAGGTCTCATGGTGACTAGCCACCAAATTTCAAAGCTGCCATTTGGGGAGATGAACGAGAAGCCACATAAGGAATAAATGGAAAGCCAGCACGGTTGGCAGCCGGCAGTGTGGGCTTCAGAACTGCGCTTCTCAGCCAAGCCCCTGGCCTCTCTGTGTGTGAATGCACACCTACTGAGTGTATGGGGGGAGGGGGTTTTCATGGAGGGAGTATTACAGAGGTGGGCTGCACTAATATTTAGAAAGCATTTAGAATAGAGACTGGATAAACTTTAGTGTTAATTTAGTAAAATTTTCTAGAAAAAAGTGGTCTTAGGTGTGGATTTTTCAAATTACATTTGTTTATTTTATATGTGGGGCATATGCATGCCACAGCCCACATGTAGAGGTCAGAACATCAGGGGACAACTTTGGAGAGTTGTGTGGTGATATTTTACTTTACTTATTATGTATTATCCCCAATAAAGCTTATCTGGGTATCAGAGGAAAATGTCAGCCACTATATTAAACATAGAGGTCAGGCAGTGGTAGCACACGCCTTTAATCTTAGCATTCGGAAGGCAGAGATCCATCCAGATCTGTGAGTTCAGGGCCACACTGGGAACATAGCCAGGTGTGGTGGCACATGCCTTTAATCCCAACACTAGTTAACCATAGGGATCTGGAGGTCTGGACAGACAGACAGACCTGGGCAGAAAGAGGAAGTGATGTAGCTGGGTGGAGAGAGGAAATGAGATGGCAGGGCACAGAAAGGTATATAGGCTGAGTATAGAGGAAGCAGCTCTCTCCTGGGCTGAGGATTTCCTAGCAGTAAGAACTTGCAGCTGTGGCTTGTTCTATCCTTCTGATCTTTCAGCTTTCAGCCCAATATCTGGCTCTGGGTTTTTTATTAATAAGACTGTTTAGCAATTTGTGTTACATCATTCGTCTTACCGAGTTGGTTCTCTCTTTTCTCATGTGGATCCTGTGAACTGAACTCAAGTGGTCAGGCTTGCTGGCAAGTGGATCCCTGTGCCACCTTGCCAGCCTGAGATACTGCTTTTACCCTCATCCTGACCACCCTCATGATGTTACAACATTTTATCTTTTTACCCTTTACTTCAAAAATCAACTTATACCTTTTATTCCTAGGCTGTGTTTTTGTTTGTTTTTAAGTCACCTCTCAACCCTTTTTTTTTTTCCTTTAATGCTAGAGATCAGAGGGCCTTGTACAAGCTAGGCAAGTACCCTACAAGCAAATTACAAAATCACACCTGCCAACAAGTATCACATTGCTTTTATACATGGATGTGTTCATGGTGATCACAGTGTCATCAAAAGACAAATGTTGGGCCGGTGAGACAGCTTGGCAAATAGAGGCATCTGCCACCAAGCCTGATGACCTGAGTTTGATCCCCAGGACCCAAATGGTAAAAGGAAAAGACCAATTCCTTCAAATTCTCCTCTGACCTCTACACCACACCATGGTGCCTATACATACCTACACACACACACACACACACACACACACACACACACACACACACACTGTGGAACCCCCCCCATACATATGCACACAAAATATATAGCATGGTGGTGCATGCCTTTAATCCTAGTACTTGGGAGGCAAAGGCAAGTCCCTGTGAATTCAAGAGCAGCCTGGTCTACAGAGTGAGTTCTAAGATAGCCAGAGCTACACAAAGAAACCCTGTTTCAAAAACAAAACAAAACAAAAACAATGATTAATTAATAATAATAAATGTTTGCCTTTAATCCCAGCACTTGGGAGGCAGAGCCAGGCGGATCTCTGTGAGTTCGAGGCCAGCCTGGGCTACCAAGTGAGTTCTAGGAAAAGGCACAAAGCTACACAGAGAGACCCTGTCTCGAAAAACCAAAATAATAATAATAATAATAATAATAATAATAATAATAATAAATGTTTTAAAATATCAGCTGACATCTGGCATGGCAGCATATGTTTGTAACCCCACTTGGGAGGCAGGGCAGGACTGTTGTAGTTTGAGGCCAGCCTTAACTATATAACTAGGTTCTAGAATCAGGTCTCCAGAGTAAGACCTTGTCTTACATTAATAAGTAAAGAAACAAATGAGAAACAATATGGAAATAAACCATTCATGCCTGATCTAAAACTAGGTAGAGAGAGGTATCTCTAGTTGGGCTGGCCTAATGTTTTGGTTGGTGTGTTTTCTTTGTATTAGGCTAGGATCTTGCTAATGCAGCCCGGTCTGCATTAGCAAATCTGTCCTCAGATTTGCAGTGATCTCCCTGTTTCTCCCTCCTGAGTGCTGAGATTATAGGCATGTGCTGCCATGTGGGATATTCCTTTACATTGTGCAAATATGTGTCACTGTGATTGGTTTAATAAAGAAGCTGACTGGCCAATAGCTGGACAGGATAAGGTTAGGTGGGAAAACCAGACTAAGGACACTGGGAAGAAGAAAGGCAGAGTCAGAGGAGTCATCAGCCAGACACGGAGAGAGGAAACAAAAGGTGTAAGATAAAAGAGAGGTTTATGCCACATGGTAGGATGTAGATTAATAGAAATGGGTTAATTTAAGTTTTAAGAGTTGGCTAGTGGGGTTGGGGATTTAGCTCAGTGGTAGAGTGCTTGTCTAGCAAGCACAAGACCCTGGGTTCGGTCCTCAGCTCCAGGGGGAAAAAAGAGTTGGCTAGTAACAAGCCTAAGCTGTTGGCTGAGCATTTATAATGACTATTAAGTCTCTGTGTGGTTATTTAAAAAGTGGATGACAGAACAGATCTGATTGTGGTCCCAATGAAAACCTGTGACTATACTACCATGTCCAGCAAATAACTGCTAACCCAGCACATGCTAGGTAAGCACTCCACCACAGATGCAGCCTGCTAACTGTTACTTATTGATTTCCTTTTTATTATTTTATGTGTATGGGTGTTTTGCCTGCATGTATGTCTGTGCCTGGTGTCCACCAAGGTCAGAAGAGGGCACTGGATCTCTGGAACTAGAATTATAGATGGTTGTGAGCTGCCAAAGCAGGTGCTGGGAATCAAACCCAGATCCTCTGGAAGAAGAGCCTGTACTTAGTACTGAGTCAACTCGCCAGCCCTTAGCTTTTATTTTTGAAAATGCATTTCTGAGCTGGTATAGTGGCTCATGCCTGTAATCCTAGCATTCATGAGGCTGAGGCAGGAAGACTGACATGATGTTTCTTCTGACATGGGCTACCTTTGAATTCCAGGGCAGCCTAGACTGTAGAGAAACCTTGTCCCGTTTTTCTTTTTTTAAATGTAAATTTGCTTCTCACCCTACTTACTTCACATCAGTATCTGGTGCATTTGTAAATACGTCTGTGGAGAAATCAATGGAAGTAGAAATGACTCCTTTGGGAGCCAGGCAGGAAAGACAATACTCACCCCGGGTTCTGAAGAAGAAAGGATGGTAATTGCTTTCATTTTTAATGGAAGGGAAGGGGACAATCTTTACAAAGTAATCCGTTTCAAATTTCATATTCAGGAAAGGCTGAGATTCCATTCCCTAAAAGGGAACAAAGACACACGTATTGTGGAGGAATTGTCCACCTCCGCCCCCACCCCTACCTACAAAAGACACAATTCCAGGGTGAGCAGATCCCAGGCGAGCAGAAAGTCAGGTCTGCTTGAGGAACTGAGGTTGGGTTTGGGTCCCCGATGCTAAAGATGGACAGTGCTGTCTGTTCTTAGACAAGAAAGCGTGGCACCTCAGTACTGAGTCTCTGAGCTGGAGGGAGCAAAGGGCGAGCCCACAGACGCCTGGGATAGATGCTGCTTCTGTGTAAGCAGAGAGGTGTGTTTACCACAGCTGAAGAGCCCTGCTGAAGAGCTTTCCTGGGAGTGTGGCAGGCTCGGTGGCTGCTGCCTCCCATTCTCGCCCACCTTGGCTGGGCTGTGGACCCCACAGCCGCCCCCACCTTCTCCAATTTCAGACTTTCAATAGACCATTCAGACCCCCAGAACAATGGTGTCTTCAGGGGCACGTTCCCCGAGGGTGACTTACCGTTCTTTGGAAGCTACTGTTGAGCTGTTTCGGGTCCTTTAGAATCAGTTGTTGGCACTGCCTTCCCTCTGACTTCAGCTCCTCCAGTATTACTCGAAATCCTTTCAGGAATTCAATGCCTAAGCAAAGCAGAGGCTTTTAGGAAAGGCAGACCTACTTACTTCGGAACACCCTTTCCCTCCTCCAAGGTGGCAGCCTCTCCAGCTCTACACCAAAGCTAAAGGACATCCTCCTCTGCCAGCGAGTCTACAGAACAGAACGCACATCCTTCATTCCCTCCTCCGGGACAGGGTGAGTGATTGCTGTACCTAATACGTTCTCTAGCCCACTCGGCCACTGGGACCAACATCTGTTGCTTGTGTGACACTTGGATTCAATGTTTAGGCTCAAGTCTAAACTGATCACAATGTCTATAGTGGAATGTATAATTTCAGGCACACTGAGCTGACAGTAATTCCCGGTGAATGCCCCCAAACTTTGTTTTTAACCTGAAGTTTTAGCTATATACTTTCCTGATGTGTTCCACTGGGAATTTAACAAAATTCCCAACGAAGTGTATGTCTGCACCCAAGAGGGCTCCTGGGCTTGGGATTAAATATTTTAGGGGAATGCTGGTCTTCCTCTAATCATGCCTGAAATGCAGACACCCACCCGAGGGCTGCCCAGTGTGTGCTCCGAATTCAGTGCTCAGGGCCCCAAGACGCCCACAGTGCCACTGAAAGGCAGCGGCCCAGCCTCCCCACCTGAGCTTCCTCCCACTGCACATCTGACTAGATGCTTTCAGGAGGATTAAGCTCTGATGGCCACAGGAGCCAGCACTGGGGCTCTGTATCCCATGGAGACTGGCGTGGCCCAAGTGCAGCTGGAGATCCCCAAAGCTGGCCTTGATTGTCGAGATATCGATTTCACATTCCTTCTGAACACCAGACAAGGAGACATTTTCAACCCTTCCCCTCCCAGGGCAGAAGTAATTACACAGGATGCAATTAACCAGGTGGGGAAATTATTGATGGCAAAGGTCACAGAAATCTTTTTCTCCTTTGAATAGCTCCTCCAATTCTATAATTATTTGATGAAGAGCACATATTTCATGGTGGTTCAGGCAGAAAAGCCAAATTAGAGCCTCATATTGTAGAAGCTGGGAGTTCTATGGTGCATGGCGTTTTGTTAATCACAAAGCTTCCTGTGGGGTGATAGTCAGTGGATCCACAAACAGATTCAGACACAATGACATGATACAACATCTCTGCAGGACCAACTATTTAGACCTCACGGGAGATTGCCTTTTGGGACTGAAAAAGAAATGATGTTTGAACAAATCTTTACTACCTAAAAACTAAGATTTGATTCATGCAATGTTTCTAGAAAGATTGTTTTTTTAAAAAAGATTTATTTATTTATTATGTATACAGCATATGTGACTGCAGGCCAGAAGAGGGGGCCAGATCTTATTACAGATGGTTGTGAGCCACCATGTGGTTGCTGGGAATTGAACTCAGGACCTCTGGAAGAGCAGTCAGTGCTCTTAACCTCTGAGCCATCTCTCCAGCCCCCTCTAGAAAGATTGTTAACAAAAGGGAGGTGACTCAGGATTAAAAGCAAGCCTCTTACAATTACTTAAAAATGGATCAGCTCAGGTACGCAGCATCGATAGATAGACCTGGGCCTTGTTTCTCAAAAGCCAGGCTGAAAATCATAATACCAAATATGGGCTGAGGGGAGACTGAGGCAGCAAATGTAATTCCTAATACACATCTATCCTGAGCCCGTTAACACTGTGAGGCTGTGTGAGATCACAGGCGCTGTGTGCCCCCTGACAGAGACCTCCCCTGGAGAAGCACACTTGTTCTCTCCCTCTCATGTTGATGAAGGACTCTAACAAGCATGGGAGGCGGGTACCATTAATCCCATTTGCAGCTGACTGAGGAGAGGTTTAGAGAAACTGACTGGACCCTGGGATCACATGGTAAACAAAGGATCGAGCCAGGAAGTGTTGAGCTCTCAGCCACAGCCCTTAATCTATGTGCTTTCCTGACTTCCGAGGAACCGACTTGATGGAACCTGCCCACTCCACCTCCCAGCCCACCGTAAATCATTGTCCCTCTTCCCCCACTAGCCCACACCTTACGCTCTTCCTACAGAGGTTGCCTGCAGTTGGTCTGATCAAGGCTTAGCCATTTAAGCCTTCAAGGGAATGACCACTTCTTTTATCCAGAGGATATTTTCAATCTTTAAATGTTAAGAGAAAATGACGTTTGGAAAACACGTAAGGTCTAGACGCAGAAGTATTTCTGTGGACAGGCAAGTTGGCCCAACACCTCCGTCTTCCCTCCCCTTTCTCTCACTACTATACTGTAGTTCTGAGATTTATTCTTGTTCAGATTAAGAAATCTAGGCTAGGGGCTGGAGAGATGGCTCAGTGGTTAGGAGCACTGGCTGCTCTTCCAGAGGATCCAGGTTCAATCCCCAGCACCCACATGGCAGCTCACAGCTATCTGTAAGCCCAGTTCCAGGGGATCTGATTCCTTCACACAGATATATATGTAGGCAAAATATCAACACACATAAAATAAAAAATAAATCATTTTTTTTAAGGAAAGAAAACTAGGCTTTATTTTACTTCTCCCTGGGCAAGTGCTGAAAAAAATGTCCACGACCAGTGCCAAGTCAGAGGGCCAGTGCAGGGCTGGGATGGAGGTTCTGACAGTCGCAGTTGGTGTCCGACAACGTTCTCTGGCCACCAACCACAAGGCAATCTCCACCCCGTCTTGGCACTCGGGAAAACTAGGGCTCTACCAGTCTAAATGCCTCCTGTGAAGGGCCAATCGCAACCAAGCATGGCAGTACAGACAGAGGACCCCAGGCTTTGGGAGGCTCCGGCAGGAGAGATGGCAAGCGGAAGGCCAGCGCTGGCCACATAGCCAGGTCATGTCTCAAAAGACAAGAGGGAGCTGCTGAATATGCTGGGACACATTTTTCCTCCCAGCACTTTTGAAGTGGAGACCTGTGGAGGCAGGAAGATCAGGGTTTGGAGGCTATTCTGGATGACATCCTGGATGACAAAGTGGGTTTAAGTCCAGCCACAACTAATCACTTGTCTCAAACAATAAAAATCAAATAAACAGAAAGAAATTTTGCTAATCAAATTTACTTGAATGGGTTCAAAGAATCGTAGGTTAAGGGAGATGGCTCAGAGGTTAAGAGTACGAGCTGTTCTTCTAGACGTCCTGAGTTCAATTCCCAGCAACCACATGGTGGCTCACAACCAACTATAATGAGATCTGGTGTCCTCTTCTGGCATGCAGGCATATATGCATGCAGAACATTGTATACATAATAAATAAATCAATATAAAAAAGAAAGAAAGAATCTTAGAAGCAGGGTGGCGGTGGCACACGCCTTTAATCCCAGCACTCGGGAGGCAGAGCCAAATGGATCTCTTGTGAGTTCGAGGCCAGCCTGGTCTACAGAGTGAGTTCCAGGACAGGCACCAAAGCTACACAGAGAAACCCTGTCTCAAAAAACAAGAAGAAGAAAAGAAGAAGAAGAAGAAGAAGAAGAAGAAGAAGAAGAAGAAGAAGAAGAAGAAGAAGAAGAAGAAGAAGAAGAAGAAGAAGAAGAATCATCATCATCATCTTAGGTTATCCTGGCTTGACTGCACCGCCCTCTCATAGGTATCAATTCATTCAAGAAGACAGTCTCAGCCAATCAAGTCAGCCAGAGAAGGTGGGCTTGCTTGCTTTCTAGTTCTTTATTTCACTCTGAGTTTTGTTGGCCTTAAAGGTCTTTAAAAAAAAAAATCTCAGCCGGGCGTTGGTGGCGCATGCCTTTAATCTCAGCACTCGGGAGGCGGAGGCAGGCGGATCTCTGTGAGTTCGAGGCCAGCCTGGGCTACCAAGTGAGCTCCAGGAAAGGCGCAAAGCTACACAGAGAAACCCTGTCTCGAAAAACAAAAACAAAAACAAAAAACAAAAAAAAAAAAAATCTCAACTTGGTCTCCACCTTTAAAATTCACTGATTTCATGCTTTCTTATGAAAACAGGGATTCTCCTGGGGGTGGTTAAAAAAAAAAATCACAAAATGTGCCGAAGGTGGGCCCACACGTCATTTGTGACACAGAGACCACTGCTGGTGGAGGCTGAAGCCACATGCCCTTGGACAGGCCACGGGGACTTCCGGCATCACCACCTCCCTCTGACTAAGGCAAAAGCACTCAGTCTGAGCTACAGGGTAAAGCCCTGTCTAAAAGGAAAAACATCTCCGATACGGTATCTTCTCAAACCCACGATTCTCTAAAACAAGGAAACAAAACAGGCCACGGGACACTGCTCCGAGCTGTGTGTGTGCCTGGCCAGGAGACAACAGAGCACAAAGTGCCCCAGTGTCCACATGATCGCCTCTCAGCCTCGCTGTCATCGACACCCGCTTACCCAGAGGCCGCCACACATCGCCACTCAGGCTGGCAATCAGGCTGGCACTGTCCATTCCCCACAGAGGACATGAGTGTTACCACTTACCAAGGGCCCCTGGGGACCAAAGAATGGTGACCGCCACTTGGTCATGGCAAGCATACTGGCTGATTGTGATGTTCTGGGCATCGGCAATCATGTGCTTCCCAACTGGATTCAAGTAGGTCGTACAGTCTAGAGAGGTGGGAAAAGGAGAACACTTTTAAGTTCTTAACCTTTGTCTTCCATCCCCTCTTACCAGACTATGCAGAGTATGTCTAGGGGAGCCAAATCCACTCTTATGAAGAATGTCCTCAAAAGCTCAAATAAGACACCAGAGTTGCGTATGGCTTAGGAAATATGTTACAGAGGGATGTACCTGCAGCAACAAAAGCCCGCCCACTCTCCGGAATTGAACTCCTGGCCGTTGCTAGGACTATTGGACACAGTGTGGATGTTTGTGTCGGTCATTACCTTTGGTTTTTTTCCTACTCCTCTCTTACTCCTAGGGCATTCTGCTGAAATCACTAAGTACTTAACATCAATTCTACCAGTTTCCAGCATTAAGGAGTGGTGTGAAAGAAAACCCTGTTAAATACTTTGGAGTGTGTTTATTTTTAGAAGAGACCAAGAGGGCAAGGTCACCAGGGAAAAGGAACTAACATGTGGGTGTGAATCCACAGGGGAGTCATTTCCCAAGCAAACTGTTAAATAGCTCAGGGTCTATAACACAAGGCACAATGTTTGGGTGGTAAGGATGCCAGCTAGCAAGACAAAACAATTTCCTCAGAGATACTCACAACCCCTACTAAACCTCCAAACCCCCAAATCAATAGCTCAAAGAGAAAACAACAGCAGCCTTCTTTGATTTTTGTCTGATGGTGTCAATGCAGCCATCACTGAGGGAACAGCTGTAACACTGCTGCACACACCTGCAAAAGCTACCCTAAGCTTTGAGCCCGCATCACGCGGGAACTTCAGAGAATTACCACACACCACGTATGGTAGATGATGCCCTTGCTGAGAGACCTGTTTACGGGCTTCCCCCCAGCAGATATGAACTCACGATGTTCACATGGCTTTGTCTCCCTTTCTTTCTCGTGATTCAGCTCAGATTGCCTCTCCTGTACCTATGGCAAAGGGCCTTCACATCATCTGCCCGGCACCCCAGTGAAGCAAGGAGCATTTCCCTGGGGTAGAAGACTCTGGGGTATTTCTAAGAAACTTAGTCTGTTGCATTTTTCCCCCTTGTAAGCTGTGCTCATTTCTCATTTTTTTTTTTTTTTTTTGATTTTTCAAGACAGGGTTTCTCTGTGTAGCTTTGCGCCTTTCCTGGAACTCACTTGGTAGCCCAGGCTGGCCTCGAACTCACAGAGATCCACCTGGCTCTGCCTCCCGAGTGCTGGGATTAAAGGCGTGAGCCACCACCGCCCGGCTCATTTCTCATTTTTATAACTAAAAACATTGGCCGGAGGCATTTGAAAACACAAAGGGATATAAGAACAACACAAAAGTCATCCACGTTCTCCCCACACACAGGTCAAATGCAGTGAGGATTCCAAGGGGTGCCTCCCAAGCCTTTCCACATCATCTCCTTTTTCTTACTGAATACAATCACACACTAGCTACACACCCTGCTTTTAAAACTCTAGCCTCCACAATGTCTGTGTGTTGCTTTCTTGCCTGACCACATCGGGCAACATCCCCTTCTTAAACTTCAAGTGCTGCAAAAAGTTACATTTGTATCTCAATATTACTCGAAAGGGTGTTAGTAATAATACTAAATTCTACTTGTACTAAAACATGACTCTTGGGCGAGAGGGGTGGCTTAGTGGTTAAACTGCCGGCCTTACAAGTACCTGGACAGGACCTTCAGATACCCAGAACCTGTAAAACTGTTATGGGCATGGGGACTCCACAGCCTTGGGGACTGGAGACAGGGGCCCCCCAGATCAAGCAGGCTACTGAGACTGACCACAGCAGCAAGCTCTGGGTTTGACTGAGAGATCCTGCTTTCAGTGAATACGGGGGAAGGGTCAGCTAGGAGGATGCTGACATCAACTTCCAGTCTCCGGGTGCACACCCAACCACATGCAAATGCATTTCCACACATGTGGGCCCACACACATGCAACCATGTATACAGGTTCACACACATGAAAATGGGGAAAAGAGAAAAAAACCACACTCTTAAAATAAGGTATGCTCACTGAGTACAGAAGGGAACTATAGAATAGAATGGCGGGGGGGGGGGGGGGGGGGGGGGGGGACACACACACACACACACACAACGAGTTCAACACCCGGATTGCACAAATTAGAAAAATGGGGGCTGGGAGATCAGCTAGGTGGCTTGGAACCCACCACTGACCTGTCCAGGGGCAGAATGATGACAAGCAGCCTCGGGGGAACGTGGGGGGGGGGGTGGTCCCCTCAGCTCTAGCTGCTCTTCCTATTGGCATAAGCTCTGAGTTCAAAGTATTCAGCCTGCAAAAATCTTAAGTATTAAAAAAAAAAAAAAAAAAAAAAAAGGCAAGATCTTATCACAGTTGTAAAATCCCAGTATCTTCATTTACTAAGGTCTGTAATATAAAAGAAACCTGCTTACTGAGGTCTGTAATATAAAAGAAACATGCTTACTGTGGCCTGGAAAGATGCATGAACAATAGCTAGCTATTGGGGTTTTATCTTTCCTCATTCCTAATGCCAAAATTGACAATAAGGGTTTTTATAAATATAAGTATGCAAGTAGAAAGTCTAAGAATTAAGAAAATGTACTAAAACGTAATGCAGGGTCAAAAGAAGCTGAGAGACTTGTGAAATTCAGCTATGACTTAATGGCAAAACATTTTCTTTCTTTATTATAACAAGTGACACTTGGAAAAAAATAAGATTTTTTATTTTAGTAATTTTGTTGAAAGCTTGGTAACTGGTTCTTAACTCTTTTTTTTTTTTAAAAATTAAAAGACAGGGTTTCTATGTATAACAGTCCTGGCTGTCCTGGAACTTGTTCTGTAGACCCAGCTGGCTTCAAACTGACAGAGATCTACTTGCCTCTGCCTCCCAAGTGCTAGGATTAAAGATGTGCATCACCACCGCCCAGAATTTTTTAACTGTTTTAAACAGAACTAGTCATTAGTCGACTGAGTGATAAGTTCATCATTATAGAAGAGATTAAGTATCTTTTTTGATGGAAAACACAGGATACAGTTTTTTAAAATAGGTCCTACATCCAATTATTAGCTGGTGTGGTGGTTTGAATAGGAATGGCCCCCAGAGACCCATGTGTTAGAAAGCTTGGCCCATAGGGAGTGGCACTATTAGGAGGTGTGGCCCTGTTGGAGGAAGTGTCACTGTGGAGGTGGCTTTGAGGTCTCATATGCTCAGGCCATGCCAGTGTGGCACACAGACTCCTACCGCCTTCAGGTCAGGATGTAGAACTGTCAGCTCCTTCTCCAGCACCAGGCTGCCAGGCTTCCTGCCATGATGATATAAACCTCTGAAACTGTAAGCCAGCCCAATTAAATGTTTCCCTTTATAAGAGTTGCCATGGTGTCTCTTCACAGCAATAGAAACCCTAACTAAGAAGTTTGGTCTAAAGTTTTGGAGTACAATTACAATAAGACTTTCTGCCTAAATGACATTTTGCTAAAAAATTAACTGAGCTTCAAATATTTTGGGAGCCAGTATAAACTGTGAATTAAATTATAATTAAATGATGAAGAATTAAGAAGAAAGTAATGCCTAGGAGACAGGCAGGCAGGCAAAAATTTAATCCAACAAATCAGGGCATTGTAGCAAATGCTTATAAGCCCAGCACTCTGGAGGCTGAAGCAGGAAAATCAAGAGTTCAAGGTCAGCCTCGGCTACATGAGACCCTGTCTCAAAAGCACAAAAAAGCAAAAACAAAAAGATAACCATAAGATATTTTAAAGTTTTACAGGCATAGAATTTTTGCCATAAAAATCCATATTAAATCACAGACAAATGTTTGTTTGTAAATGAGCCCTTGATTCTAATACAGGATCCACCAGGGTCAAGATCAAAGATTAGAAACCAACTTTCTAACTCAAAGAGCAACCATCTGCACTTAGCTGAATCAAGTATCACAGGCTTGCAAATCTTTCATTACCATCATGGCATTTACCCAAAACATGCACACACCACTGACAAGAAGCGCCTGTTTGTCATGTGTAAGCCTTTCTGGGTAACTTGAAATACTCAAGCCAGCATCTGTGGATGTAAATTTGAAACAGATATGCCTGTCTTAAAATTGTCACACTGTATTCCTGACCTCAAAAACCCTAGCTCGGTCAGAGTACAGAGAATTATTCCATTGATTATCCCAGAGGCCTTCAAATGACCTAAGCCTCTGGATTCATAACCTTCTCCAAGAGATGAGAAATCAAGAGCCAACCACCAGGAGTCACAGCCCGTTAGCATGTTTATATCTAAATTAGCGCGTGTGTGGTGAAAAAGCTCATCGCTCCATCTAACCTTCTTAGGAAGGAAGACCACTGTCTATAATGGGTTATAAATGTTCTTCTATAATGGGTTATAAATGTCTAATCAGAAGAAAAGTCATCTTGACCTTAGACAACAATTCAGTCAGGGAAGGTCAACACACCTTCCACCAAGGGAGATGATGTAAGTACTACCTCGGTTAAGTCTCAAACTGATGCTGAGGAGAGAGACAATTGAACGTGGAGATGGTAAGTCACTTGTTTCACTTCACATGGACAGATGGGGAACTGAACGTAGTATCCCATGAGGCTCAAGTCAGAGATGGCCAACTAGAGATTCCTGGGCCACCCTGAGACACAGATCCGCTTGGCCCACTCAGTATTGGGGGTAGGGGTGTCTTAAATAAAGGCCAATACTGAAAATATTTTACAGGGGTGGAGTGTTTATTCTTAGAAATTCTGGCTATTCTTAGAAACCACATCTGGCTACACCCAGTGGGAATTCCATAAGACCACAATAAGCTGGAATTGGGAAGCTGGTGGCCCCTTCAGATCAGACAGGCTGCCCAGTCTCCATCCTTGCCTCGAGGTCTACACTTGGGTAAATTCACTCCTTCATCCCCTGGTGGGACCTACTGACATCTGTGTTTGCTCTTAAAGACAAGGCTATGTCCTGAGGGCAGGTCTTCACCCAGAACCTTCTGAAAAGCGTGGAAGACACCAGACCTGTTCAAGCTCCCAAACACTTCAGTGGCTAAATGGAGCCTGGGCTGCTTTAACTGTTGACAAACCCAGACAGGTTCAGAAAACTCCTCAACGCCAGGACCCGAGGTGTCCCTGACGAAGTACAAGTGCGAGACTTTGGATTTCTGAAAGAAACTGCCTGCCTTCTCTGTGGTCAGGCTGGTTACTTACTGTCATATCTGAAGGTGACGTTGTGCAGCCCGCTGTTTCGGCCGGCCGGCCCCACTCCCTGCGGGAAAATGAGAACATGATGCAGAGTGAAGCCAGTTTACTCTCCCAGCATCTAAACGGACAGAGCATCACAGAGGCCCGGGGTCTCGCCAGTCCTATAGGTCCGCTCCCACTCCTTCCGCTGTTCCATGACTCCCCACACTCCAAACACCCTCCAGTCCAAGGGATTCCTCCTACCCGCTAGGGATCTAGGGAGCTCTTTCCCCTAAGACAACAGGAACAGAACTGGTCTGTGTCTAGGGGTTAAATAATTCATTAGCAGTAAAATTAGGATAGAGACCAGGGCTGCCAGATGGAGCCCTTCCAGTTGGATCCTCTGATTGGTTATAAAACTCGCCTACCAGACAGCCTCACTAGAAAGCTCTAGTAAGGCAAGACAGATAGGCAATTCCTCAAGTCTACGGAAACCAGTTCTCATTCCAAGACTGGAAATGAATGTGGGAATAAGCCATTACTTTTAATGAGAAAATTCTTCACTGCCTCCGTACCTATGCTGGGAATACAGGGGGTGGGTCATAAAAAAAAAAGACTTTAGAACTTCGAACTCTTAACTCTTGGTGATGTGGCCATTAGCCATCTGCAGCCTTAATAGTAGGGTAACAGCCCCACCAGACTTCCCACTCCAATTACAGCAGTCACAGAGGGAGCACCAGAGCCTCCCATTAGCCCTGCCTCTTCCTAACCCCAAGATCCTCCTAAGAAAGGGTTGCTCCAGCTCAGCCAACCCAGATCTACTGATTCTGTTTAAATATTTCTTTAGTAATCTGCAAATGTGCCGTTAGGTATTAATTGGGGAATTCTCAAAAATGTTAATTCTGAAGTACTAAATGATGGGAAACTATTTTAGCCACACAGCTAATGTTTCCACTTAAGAAGGAGGATGTTGGGGAAAACCATATGCTAGCAGCCTGGTGTTTAATGGGCAATTGTTAGGCTGAGACACAATGTGGAGAACACTTCTGATGGGGCCCAGGATCTCAGGCCACAACCCCATCACTTCCATATGCTTCAGGCATGTTCACGCTGCTTATCCCAAAGCCAGGCACGCCCACTGAAACCCTATCCCTGAGCTCAGGCAGACACAGAAAATCACAGCTGTGCAGAAAGAGGCAGGCAGGCACATGGACACACCAAAGCAACCAATAAGCTAGCAATAACACAAAACCTAAATCAACTAGGTGTACTCAGCAGCCACGAGGGCTCCCCTTCTTCTCCAGCTTCCTTTTCCAAGCCTTTCTTCTTTGTATACTGTGAGACTCCGGAACTCCTCTCATGGTATGAAACTTTGGAAAGTGAAATATAACCAGCATTTGTCACCCCTTAGCATACCATCTATACGGATAAAAGCTGCCTGACTTCCAGAAGGCAGAGACCCCAAGCAACAACCAGGAAGAGGGCAAATCCAATTCCCACAAGCCTCTAGGAATGTTCAAAACTGCCAACTACCCCCACCCCCCGCCGCCGCCGCCCTTACACAGCCCCGGGACATAAACGCACGTTCCACAATGAGCCAGACATTATTTTAGGTGCCGTAGTATGTTTAACAATCACGAACCCACTTCAGGAAGCGGCCTGGTGCTCATCCTTTCAGGGAAGAGTAACTGGACACAGATAAATTGCGAATCCCTGGCCCCCAAGCACTCCCTGTTCAGAGGACAAAGCCTCAGTGGCTAAGGTAAAGCAGAGAGGCGCAGGGTACTGCGGGCAAGGCAGCCCCTCAGGAAGGATGAATGACGGGTCGGAAGAGCGTGTACAACATGGCCACAAGGCCGAGGAGAGGAGAGGCTGCCAACTGCCATAATGCTGAGGAACACAGCGGCATCAGGAGAGGAACACCAGTGCAGCGGCCAGGATCAGTGTCCTTAGCGGGCAACCCGGGGACACCACTCCCCTCCACTGGGGCCGAGTCTCCTCGACTAGCTGAATGGTTTTGTTTTGATTGTTTTCAAGAATGGGCATGGCAGCTTCCTCCTGGCAGGGGGTTTGAAGAAGACCACAGATGCACACAGAAGTACTTTCCAACAAGGAAAACACTCCATTTAAGAGCAGGTGTCTGTCAAGAGGCTCTGTCTGGTGGCCAATCTGCACGACTTGCGAAACTCGCCTGGCTTGTCCTGTCACTGCTCCCTCTTATCTTCTGCTTGCTTGCTCCCCTTAAATTTCTACCCGAGACGTGCCTGTAGCGAACACTTCTCGGCACTTGTGATGGCTAATGCCTGGTAAGAAAGAGCCCAAGACCCTGGGTTGTGCGCACTGTGCTGTGCCCACAAGAACCTAAATCTATCCAAGCAAGGCTTTTGATATGTGAGGAGCTGTCCAAGGAAGCTTGGGTGAGCAGGCCTCAAGGACATTGAGACTTCGGTGAGTAAGGTGCCCACCCATGACCCACTGATGATTTCAACTTGTCCTAAGCCCTCCAGGTGGGTTATCTAGTGGCAAATCAGACCAAGGCCTTGACTTCAAGAGGTTCTGACCATAAAGGCAAGGTGCAAACACGTCCATCGTCTACCTCCCTTCACCCCCATGCTCCCAGTCCTTCACTGGCTCTCTACCCCTCTATACTATTCTTGGTGTGGCCCTTAACTGCCTAGTTCTCTCAACAAATCCCACATTTAACTCTGCATATAACTCAGCCCCATATAACTTTGCAGTTCCATTCAGGCACTCCTGTATCTGCAGAATTCCGAATGAATCCCTTCCCATCCCCGAAGGCTGTCTGACTTATCGAGTCTGATCCCCTAACCCATGTTCCTGACACATCAGTCTGCCTGTATGCTCACAGGAAAGCAGCACGGTCCTCTTAGTCCCTACAGCTCCACTGGTGTGGCACTTCTGTGGTTATACATGTGAAGTGGAGATTTCAATTCCACAGACAACTGGAGCTCCTAAACCCTGGAACTATCCAAGTCTAGCCACAGAGCTCAGAAAGACAAGACACCTGTCTCCCTGGGCAGCAGTTCTTGATTATACTTTAAAGACCTTTTGTTCTTGTAAGTCAGTGACCGCTCCTGTAAGTGTCTCAGCGTGTGAGTAGTAGATCCCCCCCTGGGCTGTCCTTACTCATGCCCCAAAATGTTGTTAGATGCTCCAGGGTCCACAACAACCACCTTAGAAATACTGTGCCCAGGCTAGCTCACAAAACAGTTGTTTCCATTATATTTCATGGGAGACGGAAATGAAAGCCTCTTAAACATGCTCACATCCAAGCCCTAGAACCTGTGGCTTACTTTACATCTAGTAGGAGGGTCTATGTAAATACAATCGAGTTCAAGGATGCTGAAATGCAGGCAGTGTTCTGAGCTATCTTGGTGGGTCACTGAAAAGAGTCTTGGAAGAAAGACTGTGAAGGGTTGAATGTGGTGATATATTGTGTACCCTAATACAATCTGCCTGAAGATCAGAGAACAGAACCAGCCACTAGATTAGACATAGAGGCCAGGCAGTGGTGGCACACACCTTTAACCCTAGCACTCTGGAGGCAGAGATCCATCTAGATCTCTGTGAGTTCAAAGCCACCCTGAACGACATGAGATTGACTCCGTCTAGGAGAGAACCAGAGCCAGGCAGTGGTGACACACACCTTTAATCCCAGCACTAAGAAGGCTGGGCGGAGAAAGGTATATAAGGCGTGAGGAGACAGGAACTAAGGCTTTTTCCAAAGGCTGAGGAGTCCTAGAGGTAAGACATGGCAGTGGCTGGTTCCTTTGTCTCTCTGATCTTTCAGCATTTGCCCCAGTATCAGGCTCTGGGTTTGTTTGTTTGTTTTTATTAATAAGACCTTTTAGAATTTGTGTTGGTGCCAGAGAAAAAGAGATGTGATGGTAGAGAGAAGACAGACAGAGGGAGACTGGCTGACTAGAGAATGATTCACGCACTTGAAGACAGAAGAGAAAGGAGCTACTGAGCCAAAGAATGGGTGCAGCCTCTAGAGGGTGGGCCAGACAAGGAACGGGTTCTCCCCTGCAGCATCCGGAAAGAGCCAGTGCTGCTAACATGGTGACTTGGTAGCTTGAGACTCATTTCATAATTCTGACCTCCAGAACTATGGGACAAGAATCCTGAGTTATCTCATGCCATGAAGTTCAAGGTAATCTTCAGAGCAGCAACCGAAAGCTAACGCATGCTGAATGGGGAAAAAAAGACCAGAAACAAAGAAGGTAGGACATGGCTGCTCCTAGGTATGGTGGAAGAGAAAGTTCATTGTAGAGAGGAGGGAGAGCGTAGCCAGAGGCGGGGACATCTGGGAGAGTCCAGAGTGAACGTGACCCTGAGCCAGGCCCTGTGAGGACAGGGGAGTGCCAGGAGAGCAAAGGGGAGAAAAGGCTAGGTAACCAAAATGGCTGGACTATACAGGAAAGGAAGCTGAGGGAAAGGTAACCCAGCCCCTGGGCTGGAGAGTTCAGGGTAGGGGGGTCAGGGCACGCCAGCCATACCCTGTAACAGGTAGTGACTGGGGGATGCTGGGGTGACCAGGCAGCCAGGTCCACTTTGATATGTGAAATAGGCACCTTAGTTAGCCATTTGTCCTGGTTCTGATACCGAACACATGCATGTTTCAACCACAATGTAACACACACACACACACACACACACACACACACACACACACACACACACACACACAGCATGTGCCAATGCAGTCTGGTCGCACCTCCTGTGCCCAAAACTAATCACTGTCACTCCCTCACCTGGCTGCAGACAGGAAACGCTGGTCCCTCAGAGCTGGGCCTGGGATCCTGCCGTCCTGAGATGGGCTTCTGTGGGTTTACCTGGGGCTCATCTGGAGTTAAGAGACTGGAGTTTTGGCTTATCAGAAGCATATTCCAGTCACCATCCTCTCTTCCTGTGTGACCTTGGGCAGGTTTCTGAACTTCCCTGAGCTTCAGAGCACAAGAACAAAAGCCCTTGGAAAGGACCAGTGTGGGACTCACGAGACACACTCAGTGTTCAGCGCTGCATCAGACACATAACTCAGAGCAGCCCACGCAGGGCTTCCTGAGAAAACGCCTGCCGTAATAAACAGCAGAGACCTGAGCTGCAGACAGGTGACAAGAGATGGTGAGGGAGACAGGAAATCAGAGGCTGCTCTTATACTCTGCCCTCCCTGCCTCTGCCTCCCCAGTGTTGGGATTACAATGTGGGCCTGCGATGGGTGTGCTTTTAAAAAGAAAAGTGTGTGTGGGGGGAGGGGGGGCTTCTAAAAACAAAAACAAAAAACCTATCTCACTTCTTTTAGATGGATGCTCCTACATTTTCACCCCAGGCCTGCACTGTGTGATCTGTTCACTGAATGTTCTTAGTTACCAGCTTTCTGAAAGTTCCTTAGCAGACTTGAATGCAAGCATTCTTGTATTTTTGTTTGTTTGTTTCTGTCTTGTCTGGCCTAGAACTGGCTATAGAAACCAGGCTGGCACACAGAGCACCTGCCTGCCTGCTGCCTCTGCTGAGATTAAAGGTGTGCACCACCATGCCTGGATCAGGCTCTTTTTTTTTTTTTTTTTGAGACAAGGTCACTATCCCAGGCAGACCTCCAACTTTCTTTAGTGCAAGAGGACTTGGAACTAATCCTCTTGCCTCTGCCTCCTGAGTGCTGGAATGACAGGCCAGTGTCACCACACCCAGGTTATAAGTACTAGGGAATCAAACCCAGGAGGGCTTCAGGCACGTTAGACAAGGCCCTTGAATGCACCCCTGCCTGGGCCTCACCATTTGGCCTGCTTTCTTTTGGAAAGGGCGGTGTCGTACGGCACAACCTTCCTTAAAGGACATCTGCTCTAAATGGCCGTTAAACCACCAACGATGGACCCCGAATGCTGCCCCGGGACAGCAGTGTCTCCAGATAGCTTTGACTTCTGTGACAACCTCTGGAAATGGGCCATGGCAGCACCATGTTGGGGAGGGATCCTGCCCCAGGGCCACCATTTTATATTCAGGCCTTCGCTTCTTGACATATGGCTAGACCATGATATAGGATTTTTGCATCTTGAATTTTATTCCTCCAGAGCACTGGAGAAGTACCTCCCTGCCCCCTTCTTCCTGGGCAGAGGATGTTTTCCCCATCAAGCACTCATTTGCTGCTTCCGCCCGCTCATACTCTCCTGCACCAACCAAAGGAAATTTCACAGCAGAGCTTCAGGGGCCTGGCTTCAGTTCCCTTTGGAACAAATTAAAAGTGGGGGTGGTTAATTAACTAAGAATGTAGCACCCTGAGGCCCCGGCATTGGCATTTATAGGTTCTTGAATAACACGCAACAAACAAGCACCTTTAATTCTCAGCTCATTAAATATCAAAATGGTGCAGTAGCTAAAAGCCCAGGACTGTTTCCTACAGAACAGTTTACAAAGCTGTTGACCAGCTCTGGGAATGGCCCATAAAGCACCACAGAACACCAACTGAGGTTTGTGTATGTCATTTTTTTTTGGCTTAGTCATGCACTTATTTATTTGGGCAGAACACCTATCTACCAAGGGCTGACTGTGTGCCAAGCCTAGGAATATGAGATGGGGTTTTGTTGTTGGTTTTGTTTTTGTGGGGTTTTTTTTTGGGGGGGTGGGGGTGGTTACCTCTGTCTCTTTTTCCACGGCAACCTGTGCAATTTTCAGAGATGGCATTCCCACCATTAGTATCAGCAGAATATATTCCTTTATTTACTGGTCAGTATCTTCTGCTGCCTTGCCCTGACCTGCCTGCCACCTCTGCAATCCTGTTCTGGGCCAGTTGGAACCCAGAAAAGGAAAAAAAAAAAAAAAAAAATAGGCACACCTAGCAACTCCTGGGAACGAAGGCCAACTCCTGCTCTTCACTGCCCACGGCATCATCTCCATCTTGGGTTTCCAGAGTGATAATGAGAGCGAAAGTTCTCAGGGAACTGTGAGGCCAGAAACGGACAAATGGACACCACCAACAGATGGGGCCTGGGACCCACGGTCATGTGACTGCACTAGTTCAAATGGCTTTATAAGCAAAGCCAGATCCCACTCACTTCAATGCAAACCTTTAACTCAAAAAAAAGAAAGAAAGAAAGTTAGCAAAGGCAGAGAAGGCCCAGGTGATGTAAGCTAAGGAGAATGCTAGTGAGTCCGACACACAAGGAAAATGAATCAGAAAGCCAGCCCACGCCTGGATCTGCTCAAGATGCATTCTCTCCACATTCCTAGGAGCTAGTCTCTCACCCTCCATAGATCCAACCAGTTTCAGAAACAAAGGAACGATGCCAGCAGTCTGGCTTGGAGAGAGAAGGTACACACAGCTCTAAGCTATTACTCCATCAGCCCCCAAAGACCCGGAGATCTTAAGTTAATTAAAGAGATCGGCTTGGGGAGGTCGGAAATCACTAGTCCACAGCGTGGTCTGCACACCAGACCACAGCCGTAATCAGGATTCATCCCCGACGTGCTGCGGATCAGGACACACATGTTCCCAATTTCACGCTCCCCAGCGGAAAGCCGAAGGGACAATTATTTCTGAGCTCTAGCATGGAACCAACACAAGTCGATTACCATTTGTCCGTCTTATCAAACTGAAGTCTCTCATTTCCATTCAGATCTCACCTCACTATCCCCACCTGCACCCACCCTCCCAGGAGCCCATTCACTGAGGACAACCCACCCACAGCAGGACATTCACACCAGCTGATCCTTGGGTAGCACCTAAGTAATGGCAGCCTCTGTGGGACTTATGTTTTACAACTCCTTACTCACTTCATGATTTTCTTATTGCTCTGATGCTGAACTTATACAGTTAAAGTCCAGCGCTATCAACACATCCATGTGTGCATGAGCACACAGATACACAGAGGACACACGGAGACCAGCATGATGGTTCCCGCCTATCATCTCGGTTCTTGGGAGACTGAGGAGGATTGCCACTCGGTCAAGGCCAGCCTGGGATATAGAGTGAGTTCCAAGCCAGTCAGAGCTACAAAGAAAGAGCCTGTCTCAGAAAAAAAAAAAAAAAAGAGAGAGAGAATAAATAAAAAAAACAAGAAGCTGGAAAGATGACTCAGTGATTAAGAGCCTTTGCTCCGGGGGATTCAGTGCCCTCTTCTGGCCTCTGCGGGCACCTGTACATGTGTGCATAAACAAACAGAGACATACACATAACTAAAAAGATTCATGTTTTTTTAAACCAGAACAGTGCTCCACTGCCTACTGGGTTTCCACAAAGCCCTTGGAGGTTCTTTCTCCAGTAACTTCGCTAAGGATTTGAGCTGTGTGTTCTGTGGCTGATACGAACACACAGATTGCTGCTTTTTTCCAGTTCTGAACAATGTCAAAGGCAGGCTAATAAAACATCCTCTGGGACTGAGGGCCGGACCTATCCCCTGCTTTCCACCATTCCCCCCACTGAAATGAGAACGTCATGTTAGACAGCTGACATCTTCAAGCGAGAAGGCAGGAAAGCATACAGATACAGACAAAAGATTAACCGGCTTCTGTAAACACCGGGTACAGAGAGAAGCAAGAGAGAAGCCAGCGACCAGCCACTGAAATACCCACCCAGCAAATCAGCTCAGAGCTCACTCTCACTTAACTGTGGAAGAACAAAGACTTCTCTCTGGAAGCTCAAGAAAGTCTCTTCTGAGAAGGCAAAACAGTGATTAGACAATGGTGGAGAACTTAAAAGCTATAAACATGATTGTTATGCTCAAGCTGAGAGGAAATGTTCAGCTCAAAACCTAGCTACTAAAAAAAGCCTTGGGACCACACAGGGAGCAGTGTGCCTAGCTGTACCCACTTCAAACACTGTTTCTGAAGGCAGGAGGGGTCTCCAATGCTGTGTCACATCTGGAATTCTGCTTTTACGGCACAAATGCCTGAGAAATGGGAGACTGTGATGTTGCCATGGGAACTTGGCCTCCTCCTTCTACGCAGGTCCCTAGCATGTCCCCCACACCTGTTTCCTCCAAAGTAGGTTTCTCAAATTTGGAAAGGGTGGAAAAGCTGCCTGCCCTCTTAGATGCTGGTGCTAATTGAAACATTATAGGTTACGTTAGAAAGCAAGGTGACTGACGGCCTTTTTGCAAGATGATTAAGTCTGTCTACATGATGGTCCTGGACTGAAAAAATCCTTAAAATATGAGTGCAGAGCAACAAGCTAACATTACACTCCTTTTCAAAAATCTGTTTATTTAGGAAAGAGACAAGCTCTCTTATTCCCAATCTACAAACGTCTAAATGACTCAACCTGTGTTCAGATTGCCTGCCACTGGGCCCAGGAAGACCCAGATTTGGACTCTAGATGGCAGCCCTAATCATATCCCTGCAGGGTGACACTTTTGATTATTAGGGACTCTGGTGTAGTTAAGAGGACTCGTTTCTAGAACACCTTTGGAGAAGCCAGTAACATTCCAGTCTCCCACAGAAATACTTAACTGTGTCAGTGGTTCCAAGCACTACCTTAAGCCTCCCAGGAGCCCCAGATCCAAAGCCATGGTTAGATACAAAGAATCCAGAGAACCTACTTGAAACTAGGCATTCACCTGGGTGTGTCCACTCCAGGAATGCAAACTTCCAACTGCTCCCTCCAGGAGTGTTTCCTAAATCCCACATGCACCCACAGCTACAGATGGTGAAATCGAAATTGGATGCTGGCAATGGTCCCTTCATTCCTCATCCTCCAAAAGCCCACCTTCCTGGGATCCCAGCTGGCTCAAGACATCATCTCTTACCATATGAGCTTCTCTCCCCCGCCTCCCCGCCTCCCAACTCTAACTATAATTTCCCACCTAAACTAAAGTGATCCATCCAATATGAGTCTGCCTCTGCAAGATCTGGCCTTTGTTGCTGAAGTGGGGAGAGATCAGCCAGTTCAAAAGCAAAGCAAAATTCAGTCTGGATGGTCTCGGCCTCCTGGTTCACCACCTCGTGCTTGTGGGTGACACTAAAAACCTGGCCTCCAGATGGAACCATGTGCATCTAATCTCTTAGATACCACTTCCTAAAATGTGCCCCTGAGAATCTGTGTCTGTGAGTGCAGGAGTCAGCCCACATACCCCTGCCCACCCCCCAAAAAACCAGGAAGTCAGCATCTCAGGCTCCAGGTGTTAACACTTAGAGCATCCTGCCCAGCCCCCTCCAGCTGGAGGTTGGCCGCCTGGGAGCCGGACACAGCAATTAGGCCTTTCCCCGGCTGGGCGCCTTTGTCCCTTCCCTAACATCATTAGCGTCTGACTTCCTGTGTACAACAGGGCCTGGGGGGGCGGGGGCAAATGCCGGCTGACCTGGGCAAGGCATTAGACTTCCTTTGTCAAAGACCCTCAAATGTTAACAAGCATGTGAACAAGGCTCTCCTCCCAGAGCCCTCCCCTCAGCCTCCGCTCCAGCCATTCTGGGCAATTCATGGCAGTTTCTCTCCAGCTGCGGGAGTCAGCCTTACTGGAGAGAAGGAGGAAGTCTCAAGGCTAAGAGAGTAAAGCCAGCAGCCTCCAAGGGGCCTTCAAATCTCAGTTTCTTAAAGCCTCTCCGCTGGAAACATGCGCTTGCCTAGTTCCCACAGGTTACAAGGGCTGAGCAAAGGGGACCGTGGTCAGCAACCCAGAGCCCGGTTAAAAAGAGCACAGGAATAATTCATCCACATGCGCTGGAGACTGATGCAAGGTCTCAGAAAGTCTGTATAATTTCTCCAGGCTCAGAGGAAAAACACCGGCCTGATCTCAAAATGGAGCGGGACACGCTAAATGGTTATAATCCTACTATCTTTCCATCATCAAAATCCTCTCTGCCCTCCTAACAGAGTTTCAGCTTTTTACTTGGGGGAATGGATGTCTTTGGGAATTTGTGCACCCAGGCCCACATCTGACTTCTAGAGATTCCAGTTCCTCCTAATAGCTTAACAACAACCACGTCGACTGATTGAAACCGTGATTTTACTAACAGCAAGAGGATTCGAGTGGAAGGGCAGGTCACTGGAGGTATAAAATCTTGTAAGTAAGGACTCCTGATTAGGGCAGTTGTTAAACCTTTATAAGTTTATTTCAACTCAATAATTGAACGCTTTGCCCAAGATGCCCGGAATTTCGATGTATACAAAGTAACATTATCAAAGGCAAGAACTATTTCTGTTGTTTCATGGAGTAAGCTCCTGTGAGAGGGACCTCTGTGTGGCTTTTCAATCAGAGGTGCCAAGCCGTGTCGGAGTCTGCTCAGTTTCACTGAAATCTAGTTTAAAAAAAATCAACCACAATGTAGCTAATTCCTCTTCCTGTTCTAATTTTTTAATCCTGGACTTGGAAGAAAATGTGCATAGTATCCAGAAATGGAGAAAAGAGCTGATTTTATCAGTCCTACTGGACTGCCTTTACACAGCATGGTTTTTGCAGCGGACCTATAGACTGAGCTAGGTTTTGGATATCTTTTTAAAGATTTGCCTAAGTGCCACTGTGAGGGATAACCAGAAGCTCCAAACCTTCATTCTGTACAAACTTCATACTGACTCCATACGCCAGCAGTGGCATGATACAATCGAGGGGTAAAACTAAGGTTCTGGCACATGGCAAAGGACACCACCACCACACGATGCCAAGTCCCTCCGGACTTTATTTCAATTGGTGTTACAAATTTCAAAGGGTAAATGAATTTATCACCAGTTCTGATTTTTTTTTTTTTTTGGTTTTTTAAGACAGGGTTTCTCTGTGTAGCTTTGCGCCTCTCCTGGGACTCACTTGGTAGTCCAGGCTGGCCTCGAACTCACAGAGATCCGCCTGGCTCTGCCTCCCGAGTGCTGGGATTAAAGGCGTGCGCCACCACCGCCCGGCTCTACCAGTTCTGATTTTTAATTGTTGTCAACTGATTAAAATAGTCGGTAATCGGAAGGATAACTCAACCACTAACGAGCCCTCCCCTCCACTTTAAGTCTCCTTAGCTCTTGGATGGAAGCCAGCAGTCTGCCCTTAAAACTACAAGCAGTAAATCTAGAAATTTTTCATCCTAAGTTCCCAGTGATACCACATGGAATTTCCATTAAATCACACCCATGCAACCACACACACAAAACGACACATCAACTAACTAAATCATTGTAGGCTAGATAGTTAGGCCAGGAAATAATTGTGTTTGTCAAGCAACCAGCTCTGTTTTAATTCCCCTAACAGCCAATCAGTCCTTCTGAGAAGACTTTAAAAAAAAAATTATGAAAATGAAGTATTGACATCCTGGATGCTTTGACATTTAGAGAAATGTTCCCAGGAATGAGAGAAGCAATGCCATTCCCAAGCATCAAGCTTCCCCTGGGATTCCTCTCTCCAGGGCAGCCAGAGCAGAGTGCTACGAAGAGGTCTACAGGAAAGCAAATTTCTGAGTCAGAAACCACAGAAGGAACTGCAAGCAGAAGCATATTCTTCCCCCGATGGAGTGGTCCCACATTGATGCTACGTGTCCACTCTTCTACAGGGCAGAGGCAGGCAGATGAGACACACACACCTACCTACCTTTCTTGTTTATCCATGAATCCGTCTCCTTAATACAGACTTCCCACAGAAAATGTTACAAAAATCAAGCACACAGCAGAAACAAATTAGAAGCCTGTTAACTTTTTTGGGGGGGAATGGGGGAGGGGGTGGGGGTCACAAAGTTAGTGTGAAGTAAGAGCTTGTCAAAGGATGAAATTTTCTTTGAAATGTTTTAAAGTCAAAGGTTCCAGCTAAAGTCATTTCCAAACAAGAATGGGGAGCTGGATCCAAGGGAGGCCTCCGTCAGAGGAGCAGCCCTGCTTCTCACAAAGGCTGAAGGGAAAATCCCCAGAGGCATGGCAGACCCAGGGCCTTGGGAGCAGGAGGCTGGGACGGACAGTCTCCTCTCTGCTGTTTCTCCTCTGGCCTAGGTTACTCAATACTTAACAGTAGAGAAGTAACAAAAAGAACCTAAAAAGTGAGACTTAGGACCACTGGGCCAATGCCTTTTAAGGCCCAGTCAGCTCTAAATATTCATCAATACTCTCTATGAAAGGAAGGCATCGTTATTAAGAAGTGGTAAAGCCAAGCCCTTCCCTGCTCTACAGAACACTATCCACGGAGAGCAGAGACACAAATCACCGGTGCTGTGTGACACACGAACTGTTGATACCTGGCAGGCTGTCTTTTAATATGGGTGTCCTTCCTGAGTGCTGCTCTGAAGGGTAACCAAATTACTATAATTTATCCTATATGTTTCTTTTAAATGACATAAATGTAAAGGATTTTGTGATTAGGTGACTGGTCTCATGTGAGTATGAGAACTGTGTAAAATTAAAAGGGAAACTGTTAAATCCAGGAAGCAGACCGACAACATCCTCCTGCCTTCACAGTAATCACATTATGGCTGGTGGAAACGGAAACACTTCCACTCTTCCCAGAGGGTCAGGGCAGCTGAGGGAAAACTAGCAAGGTGGCTTGACTCTACAGAATAAGCTGGGGACAGAAAACGAGTCCCTTCTGTGATTGGAGTCAAGACATGGAGCCTGGGCACGGAAGGAAAGAATGATCTGTCTGTGCCTTCAACACTTACCCAGTGTAAACACGATCAAGCCCCATCAAGCCAGCTCAACCAGAGCATCTCTCCTGCTCATTCACTCACTCACAGCAAAAGCCCCACCATCCATCAGCCAGGTGTCTCAAGAGCCTGAAGTATGCTTTTGCAGGAGAAAGTCATTCCAAGTGAAAATAAGTATAAATACAATGCCTGCCTCCAGGACTTTACAATTCATTTTTGGAAACAAAGCGAAGACTACTTGTATGATGTTATACTTTCTATAATGCATGGTGTATGTGTGTGCACACGTGTGTGAAGGTGAGAGGTGGACATCATGAATCTTCGTTTATTACTCTCCACCTTATCTTTTGAGGCAGGGTCTCTCATTGAACCCAGCACTCACTCATTAGTCATGGCTGGCTAGTGAGCTCTGGGGAATTGATGCCCCATACACAAGGATACAGACACTTAGGACCCAGCCAGCTTTTCTCTGCGGATGATGTGAACTCATCACATCCTCAAGCTTGCACAGCAGATACTTTACCTTAAACTGAGGCTTCTCCATGGGTCTTTTTAAAAAGGAAGTTACTGGAAATTTTTCATAAAAATAAAGCAACTACAGAATGAAAAAAATGTAGGAACAAAAATACTAAAATAATATACTTAGTATAATTTAAATGTGGTATTAGAAGGCAGGAAGTCACGACACAAGACCTTACGAATAGATAGGACAATACATAAGAGGCACACAAAATAGGATGTCTAGCCAGGCAGCGGCAGTGGCGCACACCTTTAGTCCCAGCACTCAGGAGGCAGAGCCAGGTGGATCTCTGTGAGTTCAAGGCCAACCTGGTCTACAGAGCGAGATCCAGGACAGGCACCAAAACTACCCAGAGAAACCCTGTCTCTAAAACAAAAAACAAAAAACAAACAAACAAAAAAATAGGATATCTAAAAAACAACAAAGGAATTGGGGTTGCTGGGACTACCCATAAAGCACCCAGAGAACAAAACCGAATTAAAATAAAGGATACTAAATCAGTTATAGGTAAAATAATGTCAAGATGGGTGTTTTAACTACCTTTGTGATTATGTAAAAGCTGATCAAATAATTATGCTGATAAATCATATAAAAGTTTTTTTTTTTTTTATCTCCCAGCTTCTTAAACTGTGTTTTGTTTTGTTTTGTTTTGTTTTTTGTTTTGTAACAGGGTTTCACAATGTAGCCCAGGCTGGCCTGGAACTTGTAGAGCTCTGCCTGCCTCTGCCTCTGGAGCACTGGAATTGATTAATTTAAAGGCATGCATCACCATGCACTGCCCCTTAAACTTAACCCTGAGGTTGAGAAAATGTGGAGGCAACGAAAGGTCTCTGAACATGGCATCTACCCAAAAAGTAACTCAAAATCAAATGTGGATCCGATCCTCGGGAGTTTGCAGCGGGCAAGGCTGCCCGGGAGACTTCCCTGCAGCCTTGGCAGTGACCACCACCACCAGCAATCCACTTCCCACGCCATCAGGGACACAACAGGAGTGAACAAGGGTGGAAACCCTTGGCTCAGACCACAGACAATTGTTATGTCCGAACTGCAATGTTTTTACTACTCTTGGTTTTTGTTTATTTTTTTTAAGGCTTAATTATGGAAAACAGGGACATTCACTGGTGTTTTTCTGAGACAGGGCTTCTCTCCCTGTGTATCCTGCCTGTCGTGGAACTCAGAGATCCGCCTGCCTCTGTGTGGGCCACCACATCAGATGGAAAACAAAAACTTAATGTTTTTCTACTAGGATAACCTATGACTCTGTGTATACTAGCTAAGAACTCTACCTACTGAACTACAATCCCAGACTCTGAGATTTAATTATTTATGTATAATTTATAAGCACATCAATCTCATTAGCATGCAAATTCACTTTCATCTTTAATAAATGGTTAATTATATGTATACCAAAGAATTGTTTTAAATTACATTTCTTTATGATTAATTATCTGTCAACGTTTGATTTACCTAATTTGTTTCTTCTTTTTTTCATGTACATGTGGAATGTGTGTGTGTGTGTGTGTACACGCGCGCTTTTTCATGTGTGTTGGTAGACATGTGAGTGTGTGCACGTTGAAGCCCATAGTTGATGCCAGGAATCATCCTGGGTTATTCCCCTACACTTATTCCTTGAGGTAAAGTCTCTCAGTCAAACCCAGGGCTTACTAATGCAGCTAGTCTTACTCGCTAGCTTGCTCTGAGAGCCCCTGTTTTAGCTTTCTTGGACTGGAATTACAAGTAGGCTGTTTCATTCACTCAGCATTTACATGGGTTCCAAACACTGGCCCTCACACTTCCACAGCACTCAGCCATTCCCCAACCCTGTACAGTGACTTAATATCCCCATATAAATGGAGGTAGCAAAAAGTTCCCAAGCAAAAAGAGGTCATGAGCGTAGAAAGTTTAAGCCCTGCTTATTCCCACGTGTTTCATACCCATCCCCGTGTATAATTTATAGGGAAGGTAAGAGATGCTAGGAAGATCACCTAAATAAAAACAGACAGACAGACACCCCACTGGCACTGGAACAGACTGAAAACACTGTTGGTTCACTGGCTCGCTGCTCTGTGTGGCTGCCCTCAGCAGCTCACAAACCCAGCAGCAAAGCATTCCAATCTCCCTGATGTGTGAACACAGTCACCCAAGCCACAATGCTCCCCAAGACCTGCTCACTGCATAAACAATCAACATTTGAGTGTTGTTTTTTTTTTTTTTAACAAAACTAGCCCCACCCCATCCCTCAGTCTTGCCATGGAGCCCAGGCTGTCCCTGAACTGGCAACAATCCTACCTCGGTTTCCTGAGTGCTAGGCTTACAGTCATGCCGTGTCCCCCAGCTGAACAAGATCATCTTCTGACCTAGTCCTTCTGAAACCAAGTGGTCTGAAAAACTACTATTCAAAACAACTAAACCATAATATAACTACTTTTCAGAACCCAAAGACAAATACAAGGTCGAATGATTAGCTAGAAAATCCTCAGTATGACTCAAGGTTAATAACCTGAATTTCCCTCATAAAAATGACGGACTTTTGCAAGGGGGCACCAACAGAAGTTTTAATTTTCCAATCATCCTGCTTGGGACACTCTTCTGTTGCATCCCCCACCATACATAATAAATAATATAATAAATGCATGGCCACTGTGCCAACAAGGCTTAGTGGATTAACCCTGACAGCTTGGCCGCCACGTAGAGGGGAAAGCTGAAGAGTAGCCATCCTCCAAATGTGGTCCATCCCTGAAATCTGCAGGAACATTCCACTTCCAGAGCTCATTTCAGGTACCCAGAACCAGTGCAGGGAAAGAACTATGTTACCAAGCAATAACAATCCCAACAGTTACTGTCTCTAGTTAACATTCATTAGGTAACATAGAGCTATGACCCTCTTAACACTGTGATAATTCTGGTAAGTACAACTTCCGAAACATAATTTTTAAGGGCATTTTTTTAAAACGCCTGCAATGGCCAGTTTAACCAGAGTCATGTTTTTCAAAACAGCAAAGTTCATGGTTCATCTTTAAAAAGCTACTCACCAAATACATGTCTTTTGTAATTCTCCCAGCATGCATCCTGATATACTAATACTGGTGTGTGTGTGTGGGGGGGGGGAATGGGGATCAACCATGCTTTCTTAGCTCTTTCTTAACAATGATGAGCTTCTAGAAGATTTAGCTGAGAACACAAACACCTTTTGAGAAGGGGAAGCTGGACTCCATCTCAGATCTGGAACAGTCTTACATGATTTTATCTATAATGTTCACAAAGGGGGCTTCATGGGAGAGAACACCAAACCTGTGAGTGCCCTGTCCCCGTGGCCTTACCTCCAATAACCATAGAAATTAGGGGAAAAGTCACCTCCAAAAGTGACACATGGAACCCTCTCTCCCACCATGCATGGGGGGTGGTGGTGCAACCACAGACTTTCTGCATGCCTCAAAGACTTCACAAGGTCAGTGTTTGGTCCTGCCTGAGGATTCTCAGACCACTGCGGCTTCTTTCCCTCCCATCCCATCAGAACGCACAAGCACAGGACTTACAAACAAAAAAATCACTTTAGTATGGGGCTTGGAAAAATGGGAGCCAATACATTCCTTCTGGGAATTCTGGGTAAGTTCTACAAAAACAGTGTCCAGATGTGCTTAAAACTTCAGTCTGTTCTCCTGTTTTGGTGAGGCGTGGAGGGAGAAACAAAGGGCAGGAGAAACGTTTTATTAAAAACTGAAATAGTTATTAGATTTTCTTGGCTCACACACTAACCGGCTCTCGGCTGACAAATGAGGCAAGAGCACCTGAGGCAGAACTCACCCAGCATTCCTCCTGTCTGGGCGCAGGGAGGCCAGGGCTGGCCAACACAGCGCCACCAGCCAGGGTACGGGCCCTTCTCTCACTTCCTCCCATAATGTCTTTAGTGGCAAATGTTTCTACCAGATGATAGTGAAATGGGGGGAGAAGGACTCAGGCAGACTCAGGAAGTCAAAAAGTCTCAATAAAAGAGCCACCACCTGTGGAATCCACAGAAATGCTTTGTCAACACCGTGTCCCAGCTTTCATGTGGAGGTGTCATTAAGAGTTGAAGCTTCCTCAACTTAATGGTTTCTCTCCCAGCGCCCCTTTTAAGCAGAGAGGTATAAACAGTCTATTCTAAAGCTGTCCCTTGTTTCAAAGGGGGTGATGCTAGCTTCGGGTACTGAAGGCAAACGAGAGTTTTAAACAGAGCATAAATAAGGCAGACAGAGGCAGACATATATTATGAATAAAAAGATAATCTTAATAATAGTTTACATTATCACAAACCCGAGTTTATAGCAACAGCTAAGCCCCTCTCAAAGTACAGAGCAGCTGCTCCTTCAGCAGAGGGAAATGGTATGTCAAAAATGTGACCTACCTTCAAGTTTGTTTAACTCCCTGTCAGCCTCCGCTTCCTCCCGCCACCTTACACCAGGAAGGCGCAGGGGAGGAGTCCTTACTCAAGTGTTTTATCTGCCAAGGCTCAGAACTGTCTTAGTACCAGAAGGTATTTATTTACTTACACTCTATCTGGACAATCTTGACCAAGGCTAAGTTATCCTCATCAGGACCAGGGCACAAAGGTTGGCGGGGATCAGAGGCAGCAGCGTCACAGGTACTGTCATCCTGCTCCCCTGCAGAGGGATGCCATTTCCAGGATGGACAATCTCAGTCCTTTCCCAAGGCAGGCAGGCACAGGGAGACTGCTTCACACAGAGCTAGGCAGCATTCGGATCCTCCATGCTCTACATGTTGCTGAAAACACAAAGCCCCCCTATTCCCCTTAAACCAAAGTCCTAAAGGTATTCAGCGCTAACCCAGACCTAATCCACAGAGCACCCAAGAGGTACAGGGTCTAGCCTGGGAAAATATCTAATGGTAGTCTTACCCAATGCAATGATATTCAAATGTAAGTAATACCTTGTTGTTACCTGAAAGAAGACTAGGCTGGAGGACAGTCTCAGGTTTCCAAACCAGAACACAGGGCTACAATTCAAACCTCTTGATTTTGTACCTACTGGGGTGGGAGGTACAGGGGAACAGGAAAAATTATGCCTTCTATTGCTCTCCTTTTCTAGTTCTCAGACAGGAAGACTTGTTGTGGAATGTTAGTTGAAAATGCGTTGCACTTATTTATGCTGTGGAACATTTGTTTAATGATAATTAAGATGTGTTAAATTCTTTTATATGGCATTTGTTTAACTCTGTGAAGCTGTGTTACTGTGCCTGTCTAAAACACCTGATGGTCTAATAAAGAACTGAATGGCCAATAGCTGGGCAGAGAGAAAGGATAGGTGGGGCTGGCAGGCAGAGAGAATAAATAGGAGAAATCTAAGAACAAGACATCAAGGAGCAAGAAAAGGAGGAGAGGAGGACATCAGGGGCCAGCCACCCAGCTACACAGCCAGCCACGATTAAGAAGTAAAGAAAGATATGTGGAATAGAAAAAGATAAAAGCCCAGAGGCAAAAGGTAGACAGGATATTTAAGTCAAGAAAAGCTAGAGCCGGGCGGTGGTGGCGGCGGCGGCGCACGCCTTTAATCCCAGCACTTGGGAGGCAGAGGCAGGCGGATCTCTGTGAGTTCGAGGCCAGCCTGGGCTACCAAGTGAGTTCCAGGAAAGGTGCAAAGCTACACAGAGAAACCCTGTCTCAAAAAACCAAAAAAAAAAAAAAAAAAAAAAAGCTGGCTAGAAACAAGCCAAGTTAAGACCGGGCATTCATAATAAGAATAAGCCTCCATGTGTGATTATTTGGGAGATGGGTGGTGGGCCCCTCAAAGAGCCAAAGAGTAAAAACACAACAATTTCACCACTCAGATGTTCTCACCCAGAGCCAAAGCTTTCTGCCAAAGTGGTCCAAGTGTTAACCAGCCCCAGAGCTCCTCAGGATAACTAGGTCCTTTCCTTCCCTCTCAGCCTCCTAGCAGGAGAAGCACATGAATGCTTTCTGCTTGAGGGGATCACAAGCCATAAGTCACAGAAGAGGGGCTTCCAAGTGCTGGGTAAAGGCTCCGGGTAGGCATTGTGAGACCGGGTGGCCTCTGAGCCGAGCATTCCAAGGTGCGGGCGGCATGCTCCAAGCTGATCCTGCATCTTTTTACAGAGAACTGGGGAAACCGCTCGGTGGTATTATGGCTGCAGGTGGAAGCAATGCTTGAAATCCACCAGTTCCTCTCCAGGACATCCTGTCAGCACTCCTGCCTAAGCTCAGAGCTTCCAGAGGGCATGACCCCGGCGGAGACAGGGCTCTCCATCAAACCAGCCTTGCTGGGGCCTTCGAGCGCCAGGCTCTGCTATCGGGTGAGGCTGGCCTTCTTGGTCACTTCTAAGTGAGTGACCTCATCACTCACAGCTGCCACCACTTCCTCCCACGGCCTGTGTCACAGAGCCCTCTGGATCTGTCCATCTTGAGAGTCTACTTATTACTGCAAGCCTTCACTTTGTCTTATTCAAAACACCTCCACTTCTTCCCCCTCTTTCTGCCTTGTCCCCTCTGTACCTTCGGTGTACTGGAGTCCTGATCTGCTCACCAGGAACTTCAGCCTGAGACTCTTTGTGGAGGAGAGGGGTCAGTGTTGCAAGATTATTTCATAGGTATTGTTATCCTACGCAGGGATATTCCCCAGGGACCCACGAAAGCAATTTAATTCAGCCAGAGCAGAGGGACAATCTTTTAAGCGCGGGCTCCTAACCTGGGGGAAAATGCACAGGACACATCTAAATAAGAGAAAGGAGCAAAAATCTGTAGGTGATTGGGTGGTGGTGGGGGTGTGCTCTGTTGGAATTCTTCCCATTCCCTTCATCAAAACTACTACACTCTGTCCACTTCATATTGGGATTCTGTGGAAGGACCCGTTGTTCAGATCAGGTAAGAAAGTGATGTGTGGAAGCGTGTGCGCGTGCGTGTGCATGCGTGCATGTGCATGCGTGCTTGCTTGTATGCGACAGCTTGGTGTAAATGAGGAGGAAAACAAGCAGACTTTACTCAGTTCTGCAATCACCACTGTGGATTATCTAGTCAGTTTTTATCTACGGACACTTTCTGCTGCTCCTCCACCCCCTTCCACAATACTCCAAATCCCCCCAAACCTGACAGAAAGAGCCAGGCTTCCTGGGCTGTCAACACTGGGATGTGATTCAGAGCTTAGGGGGTCGGGGAGAGGCAGGGACATTGCTTATGGGTTCCATGACTGATTGGGCCCTAAAAGCTCATGGCCCAGAAAACCGAGTGGCTTTATCCATCATTAGCAGTATCAACATTAACAATCCAGATATGAGAGGAACCAAATTAGTGGCCCAAATAGAATCCCCACCATAATACTTAGATTCACAATTTTTTTAGAATTTGCTGTTTAAGTCAGGAAGATTCAATAGTTTTTAGTTGTTTTTATCTGAGAGTTTTGTTCGGCTGGTTAGGGTTTCTCTCTCTCTCTCTCCCTCTCCCTCTCCCCCTCCCTCTCTCTCTCTGTCTTTGCAGACAAGGTTTCTACCTGGCCTGGAATTTGCAGTCATCCTCCAGCCTCTCAGGCATAGGCCACCATGCCTAGGCAGTAATGTTATTCTAAAGCTCTATTGCCAGCCATGAGGGTGCACACCTCTAGTCTCACCACTCAGGAGGCAGAGGCAGGTAGATATCTGAGTTCCAGGACAGAATGGTCTATAGTGCGAGTTCTAGGACAGCCAGGAATACACAGGAAGGATGCCCCATCATTAAGCCGTTGCTAAGTGGCCTGGTGCAAAGCTAAGTATGTTAATGACAGTATGTCACTCAGGTCTCAGAACCTTGGGGGGGATGAGCTTTGATTAACCCATTTTACAGATAAACTGACTTGGGGAGTCTAATATTCCTATGTAATAAATTTTGTGGGTTCCCCCTGACCCCTAGAGAGTATGGGTTGCTAGGCATAATTAATTGCTCACACTTGCAATCCCAGTACTTTGAAGGGTAAAGCAGGATGGCCTGTAAAGCTAGCCTAAGCTATTCCAGGCCTGGGCTAGACAGAATGAAACCAAGGGAGAGCGAGGGGAGGGGGAAGGGGATAAACTCACTCAGGTCACAGTTTTCTTGGTCATAATAAATGGTAACAATGTACAGAGCTAGGATTTGTGGGCTAAACTTACACTTTTCCCAGAACACAAACAAGTCTGTCCATTAAGCTGGTGGAGTCATTTGACAGGGCAGGTTGTTAGACATAACGTAAGCTACAAATCTTTTGACCCATAATTATACTTTGAGGAAAAATTGCCAAGGAAGCAAGGCACAGGCTCACACCTGTAATCCCTGTTGGAAGACTGAGACAGGAGGATTACCACGAGTTGGAGGATGGATGGGCTGTGCTACATAGTAAGTTCTAGGCAGGCATAGAATACAGAGTAAAGCCTACATTCTGTGCCGTGCCTGGTGATCGTACTCAGGTCTTTGTTCTGGCTAGGAAAGCACTCTACCCACTGAGCCACAGGCCCAGGTATCTGAGGTTTTCTGATACAAGGTTTCTCTATGTAGCCCTGGCTGTCCTCAAACTCTCTATGTAGACCAGGCTGACCTTGAACATATAGAGAGATGCCTGACCCTGCCTCTTGAGTGCTGGGATTAAAGGTATGGGTCAGACTCCACTAATTTTAAAGGCAACCTTTTAGGTTTTCAAATGGGTTCTATTTTAAAGTCAGATTAACAAAGCCTCCCGAGTTAAGCCCATAGTTAATGAAGTAATTTTGTTGGCCATTGAGCAAATTTATTCATGAACATCTGAACAAATATCTTTTCTATCTGTAACATTATTGTTGCCATCCTTTGAATTATACTAATAAGAGCCCACACTCTGAATCTCACTCTTTTAGGGCAAAAGTAATCCTAAAGTAGATACCATAAGGGGCTGGAGAGATGGTTCAGCAGTTAAGAGCACTGACTGCTCTTCCAGAGGACCAAGGTTCAATTCTCAGCACTCACATGGCAGCTCACAACTGTCTGTAACTCCAGTTCCAGAGGATCCAACACCCTCACACAGACATACATGAAGACAAAAGCACCAATGCATATAAAATAAAAATAAACAAACAGATAAATAGAAGATGCCATAAATGGATCAGTAGGGTTTTGGTTTGGTGGGTTTTTGTTTGTTTTTTGAGACAGGGTTTCTCTGTGTAGCCCTAGCTGTTCTAGAACTCGCTCTATAGCCCAGGCCTCTCAAGTACTGGGATTAAAGGGATGAGTCACCATATCCGGCCTGGTTCAGTAGGTTTAAGAGACTGAGCAAGGGGCTGGGAAGATGCTCAATGGTTAGAGATGCTTACTGCTTCTGCAAAGAACTTGGGCTTGGTTCCCAGTACCTACCTATACCTTTGAATCCAGAGACTCCGGCATCCTCTTCTAGCCTCCAGGGGGACCCTGCATGCACAAGTTGCACATAAACTCACAGAGGCAAACACACACACACTGAGAAATAAACAAATCTTAGGTGGGGGGAGGGAGGAAGGGGGGGCAGAACACAGGCCAAGAGGAAGGCTATGTGCTCAATGTTGGCCTCGCTCCCCCAAAAGGGAAAGGATGTAACCATGGACCTTCTTGACTTTCCCCATCTAGGAGGTACACCCAGGACAGCACTACTCTGGCCATACACACCTCTGACCTCACTACAGAGGGTCCCTTGAGCCCTGTTGCTGCAGAATATTTGATCTCACTGTAAACCCCGAAATAATGTCATTTACTGGAAAAACCTGCCTCTAGCTGTGGTGTGGCTCAGCTCTAGCACACACCTTTCATCCAAGAGCTTTCTGCTTGAACATTGTAAACAGGATTAAAGTCAACCATAGGTCAAGAGGGTGAGCAAGCAACCAGTTGACCAAAAAAAAAAAAAAAAACAAAGTCAAGAGGAAGAAAGTGTGTGTGTTGGGGGGGTGGGGATCTGGCTCCCAAGTCTTTATTGATAAAATAAAACAATAGAGTTTTAGTTAAAAACAACACCCTGTACTGTTTTCCCAAATATCCCATCACCGCAAAGGAAAAGTAATCAGCACTCCATCCTCTGCACCTTTAAATGGTTTTGTATTCCAATTGCTGATTTTTTAGAGAGGGAGCATGTACATGTGGCAGTGTATCGCTTCCTCTTCTGTTGCTGTGATCAAACACCAAAGCCAAAAGTGACTGATAGAGTTGATTCTGGCCTGCAGTTCCAGAGAGAGAAGAGTCCATTATGGCAGCAAAGGGCAGGCATGGTAGCTGGAGCAGGAAGCTGAGAGGGGAGCTGATGTCGCGAGGCTTTGAATCTCAAAGCCTGCCCCCCCACCCCATGGCACAGTCCCTTCAGCAAGGCTGCCCCACCCAAGCCTCCCCAAATAGCACCACCAACTACAGACCAAAAGTTCAAATGTCTGAGCCTTTGGGGGACATTTCTCACTCAACTTAGGGGAGTGGGCTCTCTCCTTCCACCACACGAAGCCCAGAGACTGACCTCAGGTCAAACTTGTTGGCAGGAGCATTTTCACCCACCACTGAGCTCTCTCACCAGCCATAATCCCTGCACCTCTGAAGATGGAGGAGGCTGAAAAATGGAAGGCTGATCTGGGCCAAACATGATGCCATCTTTGGGGGAAGAAAAAGCCCATTTCTTCAGCTGGCAGGACTATCCTGGGCAGGTCCTGGGTCAGTCCCAGTTCCGAGACACCTTCTCAGTACTTACCAACCCCAGCTGGCAAGTCCTTCTAAGTTCCTGTTTTGCCCTGTATTTAAGATGACTCACTATTGTCCCTGAAGCATCAAATACCCTTGGGTTCAGTGTGCACCCAACGAAGAGCCAAAGATCTGTACTGACACCATGCCTACTGGCCAGTCAAGCGGCTCCAGCCACACAACTGCCAAGAGAAGCTGGACTCGATAGCCTCTAGCCACATAGAGCTATTTATTTAATGTTTGTTTTTCCTTTTAATGTTTAAGATGTTTATGTTGAGAAACTGTCTTATGGAGCCCAGTCTAGGCTCCAACCCAGGATATAGCTCAAACTGACATTGCCTCCGGATCCTAACCCCACCAACCACACACACCAAGTGCTGGCCTCTCCAGTGCAAACTTAAGTCAAATTAAAAACCCAAAGCCCCAAATGTACTAACCATCTTTGAGGTGCTCAATAGCTACAAATGAATGGTTTGTGGCCACCAACATGGGACAGCTCAGGAAAGAGCACGCCCATCATCACTGAAGGTTCCACGGACATCACTGTGTCACAAAATTTAGCACCTGTCCACACCTACTTCTGCAGTTCGAATAAAACTGTCTCACCGCTGAGTCCTGGGCAGTCTTTTCCATCTCAACTGACACCAAGGTGACCCCATACCTCAGCTTAATCAAGGCATTACACAAATTTCATAGCCAGTAAAATTAATGTTTCCTGGAATCTAAATATACATAGGTAAACATTGGCTTGATCACCACCATAAGTGAGTGTGAAACACTCCACCATGCCCGAATGCCCTTTAGTCAAATCTCTCTATATCTCTACCAACCCCTGGAAACCCCTGACCTGGCAGCTTTTTGGAAAACTGTGAATCCTTGCCTGGGAAATCTCACTTAAGCGGGTGTCTACTATGGTCAGGCTGGGCATCAGCTCCACTCCAATCCTAGAATTTTCCTTGGGTGAGTCTGGTCCTCTGCCAGGTAACTCTGAGGTAAGTGTCTAACCTAAGTTTAATTTGATGGTGTGCAAAGTGCCCTCTGGTCCCTCCCCTTCTCCCCATGAGCCGCATGGCTGTGTGTGTGTGTGTGTGTGTGTGTGTGTGTGTGTGTGTGTGTGTGTCAGAAGTCCCACTTAGTTTGGATACTTGGAGGACAGAGCAAGTGCAACTGCTTGTGGGGACAGGCGGTGGAACTCTGGAGCTCTGTTTTCTGGCAGAGGCTTCCCTAAGTCACATGTCCTCCCGTCTTAATTCCTTCCTGGCTCTTCTGCCAGGGAATTCTCATCCGAAAAACCGGGGACCTCACTAGAGACAATCTAGGGAGGTCTAGCTGCCTCCCTCTTGAGGCTGGCTGGGAAGTGAAGGTGGCAATAACAGGTAAGAGGCATCAGGAGGAAATTCTCTGCAGCAGGAGGCTTAGGTATATCATCCCCCGCAGACTCTATCTGCCCAGAATTCGCCTCACCCCCACTGTTCACTTGTCAGATGTGAATGATCCAGACCTCAAATTACAATACAACGTCAGGCGTCCTTAACAACAATAACAATAGAAATATATTTTCCTCCTAACTTCATGATTCCAAGGGCAAGGTACCAACATCCATTTTAAAAGGGGAAATCAGAAGAGTCAGCACTTTCTCTGCTCTGGGTGGGGGCATGGCCTGCGATCCTAGCACTCAGAAGGGGAACACAGGCAGGGGGATTGCCACAAGTTCCAACCCAGCATGATCTATGGTCTACATATTGAGTTCCATGTCAGCCAGGGCTTCATAGGGCGACCCTACCTCAAAAGAAAGGAAGAAAGAAAAAGGAAGGAAGGGAGGGAGGGAGGGAAGGAGGGAGGGAGGGAGGAGGCAGTGACAAAGAGACCCTAACACAGTGTATCTTCTTTCTCCTGGTTTGTGCCTGCTTTGCTCAGGATTCCTGGAAAACACTAGAATCTTAAGATGACCAAAGTGAAGGCACTGGGCAATAGGGAAAAGAAACAAAAACAAAAAACACTATCATTTAATACTACGTTTATTCAGCCCCCACAAAGCCAAAGAGGGAAGCCTGTTCGCAAAGAAGAGAATGCCTGCTTAATCAGCTAAAAATGCATTCATTACCACGCTATTCACTGCGGCTTTCCTGAAATCAGACACTTTTGCCCCTAGACCATAAGATTGAAGCGATTTGAAATGAAAATATTTCCTGTCCAGTGCTTGCCAGTTTCTAGCCCCAGAGTGATATAACAGATGACATCCAGTACAATAAATGCTTTTATTAACCATAAATTTGAGACTGCTTTAGGGATTTGAAGTGTTGGGTTTCATGCTGAAAAAATGTAATGTTATCCACAGACCATCCGTGAGTAACAAAAACAGAGGTGCAGGTTAGGCCACTTTGATCAAATTATGGCAAGGGGGGAGGAAAAAAAAAAACCCTGTCTTTTGCATGCAAAATAGTAGTTGCATTCAGAGGCTATCTTCAGGGAGCACCACAAAAGTTTAATCATATGTCTGGGGGAGTCCGGTGGCAGATCATTCCACATTGGGATGTATGGAGCCTCCAGGGTCTGTGAGGCAGAAAGGAAGTTGAAAAGCATTGAAAGGATCCAACACTCAGATGGGAGCCCTAAATCGGCCTTAGTGATGCTGTTCATTGCTAGATAGTTCTCCTTGTTAGGATGCTTAGCTGCGTCACTAATAGTTCTCCTTGTTAGGATGCTGAGCTACCCACTCAGTGCCAACACCACCAAAAGTTTGGTTACCACAACCAAAAGTATCTCCAGAAATCCCTCCCAGGCGCTCCCAATCAAAAAAACCCACCGGTCTGAATTTAGCAAACGCTGCCCAAGTTTTCTTGATCTAGAGAAAATGTGGAGTCTAGGCATTTGCATGGCCTCAGCCCTCTGCCCTCAACACAGTTCATTCGGAAATCAAAGCTCCCGGCACTCTGGACCCACCAAACTGGAGGTAGTGTAGCCATGGAAACAGGAACTCTCTCCTGGGACCAGAACAAACTAGGCCCAGCAAAGGCAAGCTAAGCTGCGGCCCCTCCCGAGGTGCCCCCTCCCGAGGTGCCCCCTCACATGGCCTTTGTGTTGGTGTGCATTCCAGGACAGAAGCTGCAGCCCACAGGACTGGGCTTGGACTCTGTCCTTGCCAGCCTCCGAATAGCCGCTGCTTTCTGGCCTTTCCCTGTCAGGCTACTGGGAAGACCACAGACTTGGTGCCAGAAAAGAAAGTGAAAAGCAAGTTTGAACCTCTGGGGTCCATTCTCTGGATGCTGAATGTCCCACTATTCCATCCCGGCATGACATTTCATGGCCAGCAGGGGAGGAGGCCCAGGCCTGAAAGCTGAACAAACGCCTGGCACATAAGATTGCCTGCGCCCTCACAGCCCCCTGGACTTATGAATAAAAGATGGGGGTTTGTCTGTCGTTTCCCTGGTATCCTGTAAGAATAACAACTTGTCCCTTTTTGACGTTTTAACTTCCTTTGAAAAATTACCAATATTAACTTTACAGGTTTTGGCCCTTAAGTCTGTGAGGGCCAAATACAAGTAAGAAAAGCCATGTAATTAGGTAGGAGACAGTAGTTCAAGTTAAACTAAAGAAACTGTCTCAAAGAGACTCTGAAAACGTGGGCAACAAGCAATCACAGAACTTAAAGGCTGGAAACTGACTTAGAGGACATGCTTTGAGTGAAGTGGGTTTTCGAGAAATAAAGTTCAGTGTTTTCTCCGCACAGAGAAATGGCTGGGTTTTGGTGGGAGGCAGCGCTCAGCTGTAAACTTGCTAGAGTCAGAGGCACCCAGCAGGAATTCATTCCCAGTCACTGAAGGTAACATCTACAACTGCTTGTAACAAGCCCTGTGAGCAGCAGAAACCGAAAGGGTTCTTGAGAGAGTGCTGCTACTTTTCAGTGAGTGCAGAAGACTTCAAACAGTCTCCAAGGAAAGGATATGTTACAGGAGAACCAGGATACCCTGCACTTTCTTTAGACATTCAATAAAGGAAAAGAGAAGCCCGAGCCGGGTGGGGGGTGGTGGCACACACCTGTAATCCCAGCACTCTGGAGGCAGAGGCAGGCAGATCTCTGGGTTCGAGGCCAACCTGGTCTATAAATTGAGTTCCTGGACAGACAGGGCTGTTACACAGAGAAACCCTGTCTCAAAAAAAAAAGAAAAAAGAAAAGAGAAGAAAGAAGGAAAGAGAAAGAAAAAAAGAAAGAAAGAAAGAAAGAGAGAGAGAAAGAAGGAAAGAAAGAAGGAAGGAAAAGGAAAATAATTTAATTTTAATGCAGACAAGACCAAATACTTGTAGGTTTTTAAAAACCCAAATTGGTTTGTCATTTACTTAGCTGGGGATGGTATGCACACAGCAGACAATTAAGATATCGTTTCTGCTTTTTTTGTTTTGTTTTGTTGCCAAGATTTCTTTGTGTAGCCTAGACTGGCCTTGAACTTCCAACCTTCCTGCCTTCGGCTCTGTAGTTCTAGAGTTGCAGGTGTTTAGGACCATACCTGCCAGTCTTCCTGCCTTCCAAAGTCGTAAGTCACTCTCAAATCCTCTCCCTTTCCTAGATGTCTCCAGCAATTTATCATTCTCTATCTTATCAGAATCCCTACTAATTTTAAAATGTCTTAGAGATCATTTAGATCCCCTCTCCTCGCCTTCCACCCAAACTCCCCTGCATTACCTAGCCCGTCCTTTTTAAGTAAGATAAAGGCAAGGATTACCCTAGACCTGGCCAACTTGAAAAACTATGCACTTACGACTATGTACTGAGTAAAAAGAAGAAAGTTCAGTGAATGGGAAACACACTCAAGTGAAAAGATGTGGGGAGTAGAATTCCTGTCTCTAAATGACTTCAAAACCCAAGAGGTGAACAATGAGAGGCAGAGTGTCTGGGCAGCAAGGAGGGAGGGAGTCTGGGTAGCATGCCCCCACCCCACAGTGCACACTGGGAACCCACAGCTCCTGCGACCCTGAAGCCATCTTTGGCCAGCACAACCAGATGTTGGTTTGGTTTTTTTTTTCCTACTTAATTTTGGTAAAACTCCATGACCTCTTTCTCAAATTAAAAGGCAATGCCTTTTCTTTCTTTCATTCTTTCTTTCTTTTTTTTTCCCCCAAACCACAGGAGCTATCTTTAGTGAAGCCTTCTAAGGATTTCATTAATTCATAGCCAGCCAACCAGGACTTTTCCCACAGTCTCCCACAAAAAAGCCGGGGGAGTCACTGATTGCTTGGCTGGATCTGAATATGAGCAGAGGTAAGATCAGAAATATCTAGTTCCTCCCACAGGGAAGTGAGGCATGAAAATCAAAGCCCACAAAAACTCATTACCACAGCTGGCCAGCAAATCCCCAGCCCAAAAGGCAAGCAGCACCTCTGATGCTGACAGACCAGCCATCATGTGACCTCAGAAAAATGAGCCACTTTTTGCAGGGGGGGGGGGGGGGGGGACGACGACACGACGACGACTCGGACTGTGGTGACAAATCGAGACCTGGACCTCTTTTAAAGAACATGGACCGCTGCTAAGGTGTGAAAACCAGGGTGCCTAGCTTGATGCTCAGCGGCCATGCTTTGCATTTTTCCTCATCCTGTCCCAGCACTCATCAAAAGCATCAGGCACTACAAGCTGTGGTTCTCCGGTAACAGCAGCCTCTATTCAAGCCCCTTGGTTACGGGGAGGATCTAGAGTTTGTGGCCCAGCCTCTGTCCTGTATGTCAACCTTCATGAATGCCCATAATTTGTGAAGTGAATGGATAAATTCAAGCGAATTCTTTTGCTAAACTTGGTACTTAATGCCACATCATCAGCCAATGTCAAGAAAACACAAGTTAACTAATAGAATATCAGAGGGATTATTATTATTATTATTATTATTATTATTATTATTATTATTATTATTAGGTTTGGCTTCCTCAGAAAGGCCACGGTAGACACCAATTGCAAGGAGGCATCCTATCATCCTATTTTAATATCCTCAGCCGTTCAGGATCTATGAGTGGAGAATCTAATGTCTACCAGGTAGAAATGGGGATGGAGAAGGGAAATAAACAAAGAAAGCCAGGCTTGGTGGTGTATACCTGTAATCTCAGGACTCAGGAGGCTGGAGGCTTGAACTTTGAGACATCCTAGGCTACTTAGTGAGTTACAGGCTAGCCTCGGCTGCAAACATGGCTTGGGTGCATTCTCACTAAATCTGAAGGGTGTAAGGACTTCATTAAATACTGGCTTTGTGTGCACAGGTAAAATACACACCCAGAAAAGCTGCACGGAGAAAGATGGGCCTCCTCTGAAGCTGGGGAAACTGAGGCAGGGCAAGCCTCAGTTAGGAACCAACTGAGAGGTGAGTTTCCCAGGGTGGCCTGCAAGCAGGACCCCAGACACTCACTCATCATGAAACCACCTTTGCTCAGTTAACCACAGCTTGAGGAGCAGCTGAGGTGGGTTCCTGCTTCCCTGTGTGGAATTAGCAGGATGGTGTGGGATGCTCCAAGGCCAGCCAAAGGCTCTGTGCTGGAGGCTCAGAATCCATCCCTCCACTGCCGCTACAAAGACCATACTCCTATTCTGCTCCCCACCTGGAGGGGAAGTTTCAGAGACAGAATCTGGCATTATGCTACAACATAATAACACTTAGGTTTTTTGTTTATTTGTTTTTGTTTGTTTTTAAGTCTCTGCTTAAAAGAAAAAAAAAAAAAAAAACCTTGCCTTCAAAGACGTCTTTGAGAGCTTAGGGTACTGAGCGGTTACTATAAATTCTAACCAGGGGTGTCAGCACCCCACCAAATGTGTACACCCCAGAAGGAGGCCATAAACTGTCAGCCAGCAGGGCATGTAGGCTGACCGGTCTCCGCTCTACTACATTTTCCTCAGATTAAGTGGCAGGGAAAGGGGCGTTTCAGGAGAGAAACCGGAAATCACCTGGATGAGATAGAGCCTCAGGGACAAAGTTTGTAAGCCACATGGTCCATTGTAAGAAAACGCACCTTTCCCTCAAAGAACCCTCCCACTCCTCAGCACAGGGGTCTAGCTCAGAACAGAAGTCTGCAGCCACAGCCAGAACTCTATAAAGGGCTACTATCCAACACAGGGGAATGTCTACAAAATGGACAAAACAGAACCCTTGGAAAAACTCCTAAGTTTTAAGAATATAAAGTATGTTTTTGTGTTAAGCATCAAACCCATGGCAAATCCAAGCAAGACCTCTACTACTGAGCCACCCTACCTACCCTGTTATTTTTTTAGCTGCGGGTGGATGGGAGTTGTATTTAAAACCCAATCCTTCATGACTTCCAAAGGGTTCATTTGAAGATTTGTTTAATGGGACATGTAAATATCCACATAAGCATTTTAATTAATGATATTTGTCAACATCCATTCTCTTTTCAAAGCTGATACTTCAGTATTTCATGGCTTTTCTAGTAACTTCAGTGTAGCAGTTTTAATGCACAGTCTCACGTTTAATGTCTATTAGGTCAGATGTAGAATGGCCAAAGATACAACATGATTCTACTATATTAAACTTCCAACAGTAATCACCACCTACTGCTCTCTCCAATCCTCCCATAAAGCTGTATGCAAATAGGACATTTCAGCATTAAGTTCTCCATAAAGGAAACGCTCTGTAAACATGCAGAGTTGAGGTAGTTTTCATTTACACTATTAAGTCAGAAAATTTATAGGCCAACTTCCGTTTCAGAAGAGAATTGCATGTGTGTTCACATCACATCTTCATTTTGTCATCTACTCTGTGATTTGTCGAAGACAGATGGTACCTATTAAGTCCCCGCTTTTAAACAGTGTAGCCTTAATTAGCTACATCTACCTTCCCCCAACATTTCCAAACAAGGAACCAAAGAAAACAGAAGCCCTTTTTACAATGGATACTTTGAACAATGGAGTTGTAAATGGTAAAAAAGTTGTCTCCACTAGAGAGTAACTACAGTTAATTTTTTTAGCAACCAAAGTTTTGATTTTCACTCTTTATTACAATTTTTAAATTGTTCCATCTTTAGTTTCCTGAATGCTTGAAAAAGAACTAGAGTATCTCCCTAGATATATTCAAGGTATCATTCAAGCTGCAAACTTCTCCCGTGGGTTTCCCCCGCACATGAGAGACCCAAGCACACACAGTAGCAGAGTGGCTAGCCCAGTGTGGTATCTATGACTAGACATTGTGCCCTTCCTAAACACGACTTAAAAAGTCTGTCAATTTAACTTGCCATACCCCAATTTTAACTTCTAATTTGAGTTTCCCTCATTTAAAAAAAAAAAGACCCATTTATGTATACTTTTAAGTATGAATTATGTCGACTGGCTAAATTTTGAGAAAGACAAGAAACCACCTAGTAGATTCCTAGACTTCCCCCGCTATAATCAGCAGTAAAGTCTATTTGCTGCGATTGGATACGATCACTCCGGGGCTTGTGTCTTTTCAATCAGCTGGTGGCCCCTGCCGGGTTCAGGGTAGCAGAGGGGAAGTGCCCTGTGGTTAAACAGAGGAAATACCAAGGCATTTTAACAGAGCAAATAGTCTCTTCACTTCCCACCAGTAGGAGCTTCAAAGGCCTGGGCCCTGAGGAGACAATGTGCTATAGGGCCATCAGTCACCTAATCCTGTGTCAGGACCATTTAGAACTTCCCGACAGCCAAAGATAAACACTGCCCTAAAGGACAATGAATGCCTCCCACTGGCTGGGCAAGTCTGGCCTCCTGGAACCAGAGATTGCTCCAGACCTGCTGAAGGCAGTGACATTCCACATTTGGGGAAGATGCAGAATGCCCGAGGTGGGGATACCAGGGGAGCAAGAGAGAAGTCTGTCTTTAAATACAGTCCGGTGACCTGCCGTGTGTACCTGAGCCCAGCCCCGCCACACACACACACTCCCACCCCTCCTCACACTCTTACAAATGGCAGGTGGGGGCCCCAGCTTCTAGAAGCCTGAAAAGCCATCCATCACAGGCAGGCACAAGAGGCAGTAGGAAATGCAAGAGGACAATTATTGTTGATGGAGTGGCCCCAGCAGCAGCAGACATCTGCTGGGGGGGGGGGGGGGCGGGTTGAGCTGGGGGTGGTGGTGGCTGGGGTACAGTGAGTGAAAAGTTCAGGGACAGATGAGGGAAGAGGGGCTTGAAAGCAAAAAAAAAAAAAAACCCAACACATTTTAAGCCAAATGAAGCATGAGAAACACTCAACTTAAAATAAAGACTGAAAAAAAAACATGAGCGGTTCTTTCCTTTGTAGGGAAGCTGTCTGTTGGGTCTGAACTGCCGAGACAGATTTGGATCCTGCCCTGCTCCTTCCTCAGACAGTTTTCCAGACAAACCCAGCTGTTCTGGAGAGGAACCCTGTGGAAGTGTCAAGTGACCTTCTCTCCCAGGCCTCCTCTCTAGCCCTAGACCAGAGGACCCCACCCAAGCCAGGATGCCCTGCCTAACTAGCTCCCCAGAAACACAACCCCCACTCTCCAAATAGCCTCACTTTTGGTACTGTTGTCTAAGTCCAGTGAAATAATTTAAAGCCCAAATGACTGATTTTAAATATTTTAAAAGTATTTTCTCTTCCTCTTCTGATTTTGGAGACCCCGTCACTAAAGTGATGTGTCTTATCATTGAGACAGCACCAGAATCGTCTTACCCCAGGCCCTTGTCCAAACGCTAACTCCTGAGCTCTACTACACTCTTACTCTGGTGCCATTAGCCCTGAATCTTCATTCTAACAAGTTCCCAAGGCAATTTTGATATCAGAAGCTTCTGGATATGTCTTTGAAAAACCAGGTTTGGGAAGAAATAATGCTCTAAAGCAGTACTCACTCATTCACCTGGCTGTATCCCTGAGTTGGTAACCAGCACAGTGGTCCCAGTACTTCAGGAGCTTTCAGAGTAGATGGATGGGATGGAGAGAAAGGAAACAAAGGCCAGGTAGGCTCCTAATCAACTGCAAAATAGGCTGGAAGAAAGCGCGGCATGTCTCATACAACCAGCTCTTTTAGAAAAAGGTGCCAACCCAAAACTAAAATAACTTTTTAACTAAGAAGTCTGTAATTGACACAGGGACATCTGTGATGCGGTCCACATGACCACAGAACAAGCAGACCAGATAGGGGGCTTAGGAGTCATGAGCTGCAAGTGAATGCATCCAACTCAGAATCAAATAAACATGCCTGGGCTCTCAGCCAGGAAGAATTCTTGGATTGGACTTTTATCAGGGGCCTAAATTTTAACCAGCTGGAACATCCCCCCCCCATACTACCCTATTCCTTTCTACCTTTGGAGATGAAATATTTGCCTTAAATGGGAAACTTGTACTTCATTGTGTGATGCCAGCATACAGTTTCTGAACTGCTAAAGACAGTCTTTTGGGGGAAGGGGTTTAGAAATGGTAGTTCAGACACAATAGACCAGGGAATATGTACGCCATCTAGGGTAGGAGACCAGAAATGGCCCACAGGAACACCTACTAAACAGAAATTTGTGAGAATGGATTTCTAGGTTTTTGGTTCACGTGTTTGTTTGTTTGCTTGCTCCCTCTTTTTTTTTTTTTTTTTTTTTTTTTTTTTTTTTTTTGGTTTTTCGAGACAGGGTTTCTCTGTGTAGCTTTGCGCCTTTCCTGGAACTCACTTGGTAGCCCAGGCTGGCCTCGAACTCACAGAGATCCGCCTGGCTCTGCCTCCCGAGTGCTGGGATTAAAGGCGTGCGCCACCACCGCCCGGCAGCTTGCTCCCTCTTTAAGTTAAGGTCCCGTTATGTAATAATTCACGTTGGCCCAGAACTTACAATATGGCCCCCAAGCTAGCCTTGAACGCTCAGTCCTCCTGCTCTGCCTCCCAAGTGTTTATATGGGTACGGCCCACAAAGCCTGACTTTGGAACTCCTGTTCTCAGCAAGAAAAGGGGAGGTTTCAGAATCTCCCAGCACGAAGGACTGACCCATTAAAGGTACCCACCACAAACAGAACCATTCCTCCATCAAAGAGTTGAGGCTAGGGAAATGAGTCAATGGGCACAAGCTATGGCTCGGCAAGCAAGAGTTCGAATCCTCATCACCCAAATGAAAAGTCAAACATGGGCTACTCATGCTTAGGTGGCTAGGCCTGTAACACCGTGAGTGCCGAGGGGAGCAGAGACAGGAGGATCACCGGGGCTTGCCAGCTGCCCAGCCCAGTTCCAGGTTCAGTAAGAGACATGTGTCAAGGGAATAAAACAAAGTAATAGAACAGGTCACCTGACATCCTCCGGCCTCTGCCTGAGTGCACACCTGCACAGCCGAATCCAGTAAATCAACTAAATAAAACACACATATCAAAAAATAAAGTGTCAGGCGGTAGTAGTGGTGCACACCTTTAATCTAGGAACTCTGGAGGCAGACAGATCTCTGTGAGTTCCAGGACAGCCCTGGCTGTTACCTAGAGAAACCCTGTCTCACACAACCAAAATAAGAAAGAACGAGGGAGAAGAAGTGTAAGGAGTAAGGGTTCAAGCCAGTGTCAACGCAGGAGCCGGCCCCTCTGGAAACTTCACAAATTGTTACTCCTTTGAAAAAACAATATTTATTATTCAAAGCACAACTTTACCTGGCAAAGACTTTGAGGGCTTTTTTCCCTTCAAATAGTTGAGGAAGTGTGCCCACAAACTCATTTCTAAAACATTGAGCTGTGTTCGAGATGGTATCAGCCCCTTAATTACCCCACAAGTAATAGGGAGGTTGTGAAACCTGACCACTTAAATGAGGCCAGCCCATGGCCCCTGAGAGCAGCTCTCCTGGCTGCTGCACCTTTAATTCCTGGGAAAATATCCAGTCCTCTAACGGCCTGGGTTTCGGGCCCAAATGCCCTGTGGAGATTAAGCGGGACATTCATTCATCTGTTCTCCAGTGTCCAGACCCTGCCCTGTCTTCAGGCGTCAAGGCTCAAGGTTCTAAGTGACACTCAGACCCCAGGATACCCACTTCTGTTCAAATCACATATAATTTGCTCTCATTCCTTATTTTTGTTTGTTTGAGGTAGGGTCCCACTATGTATCCTCAGCTGGCCTGGAGCTCAATATGTGGCCAAGCTGACCCTGAATTCACAGAGATCTGCCGACCACTACCTTCTGGGTGCTAAATGCTTGTAGAACCTCTCAACCCATCTTGATTTCTTATCTTTCCCCTGACTCTCCAAGCAATGGGGAATGACCCCAGACCCTGTAGGATGCTAGGTGAGCACTCTCTACCAATGAGCTACAATTCCTACACCCCCTCTCCCCTCCTAGCTTTTTTTTTTCTGGAGGGAAGGGGGTGACTTCATCACAGCCATCCTCCTGCCTCAGCCTTTGAGTTTTATTCTTATATATTTATACAGACCCAACTAGACTATAAGTGACCTCAGAGTCAAGGGCCAACATCCACAGGCTGAGTACCAGACCTGGACAGACAGGCAGTTATGACCCAAATACCCAAGATTCTGAACACTAGCTCCTACTAAAAATCCACGACAAAGCAACCTCTGGGACATCTTAATTATTGAGGTGGGGGCAGGGAGGGTTTCCTGCAGGAAGGAAGCCATGATGGAGCTGAGAGAAGACACTAAAAAGGTAAGAGGCAAAAGGATGATATTTTCCCAAGCTTTCAAAGTGGCTGCAGCCAGGAGCGCTACGCAAGGCCTACTGCAGACAAGACAGAGCACATGGAAGCCTGGTGCTGAGATCTCCCTGCCTGCCTCCCACTGGAGATGAACCCAGACCTCAGGCATGCCAAGCACATGTTCCACTGCTGAGCTGTATCACCCCCAGCACCCTCCCTCCCTCCCTCCCTCCCTCCCTCCCTCCCTCCCTCCTTCCCTCCTTCTCTCTCTCTTGGAGACAGGGTCTCTCTAAGTTGACTAGGCTAGCCCTGAAACTCATTCTGAAGCCTAGGCAAGCCCCCCACGTTTGTTCCTGCCGCCTCAGCCACCTGAGTAGCTGGTATTCAAGCACTAGGCTCAGCTCTCCCAATCCTTCAAATCATTTAACATAGGATTTTGCAGAAAGATTGCACGGTCTACATGCCCTCAACCAAGATCTATAGGGCACCAGGCTTTGAGGCCACCAAGGATACTGAACACACAAAACTGGTGAATGCCAAAGAGTAAGGGATCTGAATAAGACAGTAAAGCACGGGACATGGCATTCATGAGCTGACTGTCAAGCAGGGAGCTCTCAGGGCAGAAAACAGTCAAGATGGAAAGCACACTCTGGCTGTGTGAAAGGAATCAGAAGCGAGACAACAGAGAGGGAGGAGGGGGCAGAAAACACTGCTGTGTGAGGAGAGGGGGTAAGCCAGGCTGCTCTCACACAGGTACCAAGCAGCAATTACAGAAGGAAAGGAACCACGGGAAAGAGCCTGGAATCTGGGATATGGCCCAGAAGCTTCCATGCTCATCCAGGAAGGAGATGAGGAAAGGACTGTAGCAGGTGCCAAGGCAGGAGCTGTTAGGATCACTCCCAGGTGGACAAGAATTGGGTAACAGGGATGGGACCACATCCACAGGGATGGGGGGATGGGAGTTTGGGGGGGGTTGGCGGTTATCGAGGGATACATTCAAAAACACTGCTTTGGCTTCTTCAGAGACAACTATACACCCAATGTTAACTACAGAAAAGCAACAACTGCCAGTACCAGTCTAGATCTAAAATCTTAGAATTGATAAGCCAACATGAGATCGCCTTAAGGAAATTTGGAATCTGTTAAAAAAAACACACACACAAAAAAAAAAACTAATAGTGCTGTTTTACTGCAATGGAACACAGTAAGAAATCGTGAGGCTTCACCCAAACGAGAAAGAATAACGGCGTTTACTAAACAGGAAAAGAGTGGGAATCGTTGACGGTAGCTGCCCGCTCTTACCTGGTTTTCTGAACTGTGATTCTCTCAAATGTGAAGCAAGTGAACTAAGTGTCCCTAAGAGGTGTCCTGTCCTGGGTCTTGCCTGTACTAAGGCTGTTTAGTAGTCTACGGGAAAAGGTAAGTCAACCTTGGTCTAAGCAAACTGTCCCAACATGTCCCGGAGCCCTGCGGAAATCAGCAACACCATACATACCCCACCCCCCTTCGACTTTCTAGGTAAGGAAACTGAGACTGGGCATTCCAGACATGCTCCGGACTGCCTGAGTGCAAAGCCTGTGTTCTCACAATAGGGCTGACAGTGTGAGCGGCCTGACTTGCAGCGCCCTTGCCTCTATGGAAGGCTCAAGGTCCGCAGACCAGGGGACCGCACTACCCAGACAACATCACGGGAACACCCGCACTGGGGAGAGGGCTTCCAAGCACGCAGAGTAAGTCTGGGCGCCACCAGTTTCAGGTCTGGGGCACCTGGCGGAGCGGACAAACTTTTGCTGCCCTTTGGCCATGAAAACATTTACAACTCAAGCTGGGACGTGTTGAAGGGTAGTGGTGGCACCATGAGACCATTAGCCAGACGAAAGGCTGAATGGCAAGGAAAGTCTCTCAGAAAGTTAGGATTCGGCAGTGGGGTAGGCGTAGGGTGACCGAGCTGCCTAAAAGGAACAGGAACAAAGCGACTGAGAGAAAGGGGATGCATCGTTCCCTAATACTAAAGGGCATGCATCCAGGTTCCCTCCCTGGATGCCCTAAGCCCTTGCAGAGCTGTAGACTAGAGGTTCGGGACACGAGCCACGGTCTCCGAAGCGCACCCGTTCCGCGACAGCCCGGAAGATCCCAGTCCAGGGCGCGTAGCCCTGGGGCAGAGGGCCGGGAACAAAGGGTGGGGCGCACGGCCCCCGCCCCGCCGCCCAGCCACCCGCCCTCGGGAGTCGGACCCCAGCCAGCGGCCGCGCCTCATTAGCAACACAAAGCCAGGGGTCGGCGGCCCCTTTCATCCCGAGCGGGACCAGCGGATGCGCGCCCAGGGACCGAGACGCGGGGATGGGCTGGAGGAGCCGGGGACCCCACGGACGGCAAATCAGGCGTCTGGAGATCGGGCGGCCCCGGCTCGCCCGCCCGCGAGCACCTGTGCTCGCCGCGCGCCCCCAGGTAACCTGGAGCCCAAAGAAACCCTCGCCTTACCCTCCAGCCACAGGTGTCGGCGCCCCTCGAGCGGCCCGAGCCCCCCGCAGCCACTGCCAGTTGCGAGCCGTTGAGGCAGGCGTTGACAGTGAAGAAGAAGGAACAGAGCTGCAGCCACGGGGCCATAGCCGTACGCTAGCCCAGCGGGGCCCTTCTCCGCTCGGCTGCCGCCTGAAGCTCGCTCCTAGTCCCTGGTGGGCGGTGGCAGCCGCGGCAGCAGGGGGCCGTCCACACCGAGCATGCGCAGCCGGGCTTCGCCCCGCCTCTCTCCTCCAGGTCCCGCCCTCGATCTCAGTTCTCCCACCCGGTCCTGCCCCTCTACCCCGCCCCTCCTGTCTTGACCCCGCCCCGCAGCCGCTGAGACTCGGGCTTCAACAAGTTTCAACCCCCTCGCCGAGGGAACTTTTTTTTTAATCCAAAGGATTTGTCCAAATGATGACTGCTCCATACAAAAACTTGGAGCGACTCAAAGAATATAATAACAGTAATTTTAAAATTAATAATTTAATGAGTACTTGCTTTTCAAATGTCAAGTTCCTTCTTGCGTCCCACCAATGACACAGGGAAATGTCAGTATTAATGTCAGCATAATAAGGCCTCTAGAGAAATCCTGGCTCTACATTTACTCCTGGGACCTAGGACAAATTACTTGCTTCCTCCACGGCGCTTTTCCCTGTAAGACAAAAGGAAGAGCAAGAATCTTTAGCTGGGGAGAGTTCTGTGAGTTAACATGTAGCAAGCAAGAAAGGCTACAAACCACAACGTAGCTAGAACTGAAAACTAGTGTTCTTCACAGACACAAGTCAGACTTACCTTGTGGAGTGTGTGTGTGTGTGTGTGTGTGTGTGTGTGTGTGTGTGTGTGTGTATCTCTGGAAAAAGAAACAAAGACCTCCTTTAGAACACCGTAGTAGCAAAACACATAACTTTTCACAGGGGTTCTTCCACTCCTTAGCGACAAACGTGTGCACCTAAACCACACCCCTCATCATTGCACCCTCCTTCACCTCTGTGGCAGCTTCATGACTGTTTCCATGTTAACTCTCACCCCTACCTACTGAACATTTATCCACCCTGGATACAGATCCCTGAATTTTCCAGCTCTTCAGGAATGATGTTCTAGAAGGAAATCTATCTTGGTCTTCACCCTGTCTTTATTTCTTATCTCTGACTACACTGATAGTCCCCCCTCACGCAATCTTGATTTTTTTTTTTTTAAACCATCACTTTGTCCATCCAACAAGGCAACTTCCTTTGCATTCCAGAGCCCGGAAATCATTCCTTCTAGCAGCACTTGGCGGCGCTTTAATTCCCAACACTCAGGAGGCGGAGGCGAGGTAGGAATGTTTTGGTTTGTATGTCACTGTCAGGATACTCAAATATTCGAACATGCCCAGACTGGGCAAGCACCTATCCTCATTGTGGGGTGGTGAGGTCCACAGAAGACTGCACCCTGGATGAGCCTGCCCCGTGTAGACTGCAGGAAGCACACAGCTCCTCCCACAGATCTGTCAATTGGTACTTTTCTCCCATCCTCCTTCCTACTCAGAATACCTCTAGTCATTCAAAATCCCCTTAGAAAAGGCTATCCTGGGTCAGGCTTGCCACAGGCTGAGATTTAGTCAGGATGCCCTGGGCCTTGATGAAAGACTGAGGAAACCATGAAATCATTGGCTCCTTAATCTACACGCATTTCTGCCTAGATGTATTCCATAACATACTAGTCAATCCAAGCCCAGGATTTTCTGTGATAATCAATGATTTTAAAATATCCCCCACACGCCGGGCGGTGGTGGCGCACGCCTTTAATCCCAGCACTCGGGAGGCAGAGCCAGGCAGATCTCTGTGAGTTCGAGGCCAGCCTGGTCTCCAAAGCGAGTTCCAGGAAAGGCGCAAAGCTACACAGAGAAACCCTGTCTCGAAAAACCAAAAAAAAAAAAAAAAAAAAAAAAAAAAAAAAAAAAAATATCCCCCACACATTTATGTGGTGATATTTTGTGTATGATCTAACAAATAAAGCTTGCCTAAAGATCAGAGGGCAAAGGCAGCCCCACTAGTGAGCCATAGAGGCCAGGCGGTGGTGGCACACACCTTTAATCCCAGCACTTGAGAGCTCATGCCCAGTGAGATCTTAAGCACTTGCTCCCAATGCTTAGGAGGCACACACTTTTAATCCCAGCACTAGAGAGGTTGAGACAAGAAGTGATGTGGCTGGGCAGAGAAAAGGAATGTAAGGTTGGAGGAGACAGGCGCTCAGCCCTTTTGGCTGAGGAGTTGGTGAGGTGAAAGGTGGCTTGTTCCTTTGTCTCTCTGACTTTTCAGCATTTACCCCAATATCTGGCTCCAGGTTTTTATTAAGACCAATTAGGATTCGTGCTCCAGGTTTTTATTAAGACCAATTAGGATTCATGATACACATTTATCTCATTTTTTTCTCATTTTTTAAAGGATACATTCCTAACCCTGAGGTTTCTGAATTATGAACATTAACTACTACCAAAGTGCTCATTACCTCATTGTCTCCTTAATTACTTCTCTGGTTGCTAATAAGGTGGTTCTAATTTCAGCCAGCTCTCCCTCTTGTCTGGCTCACCCTCCTGTCCTCAGTGCTTGGCCCTCTATTTGTCCTGGACCAGTAGGCAAAAAACTGTCATTGCCAAAAAGATGTTGATGGGTCGGGAGTATACTTATCAGCTATTTGGACATCTTCCTTTGTTTGACATTGTATTCTGGGGGGGGTGGGGGGGAGAGCACTACACGCAGTTTATGGCAGAGAGCCTTACAAGCAGTATTGGGGAGATGAAGTGTTGCCCCCGGAGTTTTATTCAAATTACCAGGTGGCTTGGTGGCAGTGAAGGCACAGCCATGCCCCATTCTTTGTTGTCACTCTGCCTACCATTGGACTTTCTTCTGTCACACTCACTGCACAACCTGTCACGGGCTGGCAGCCTTAGGGCATATGTAACAGTCCAGAGAGTGCTATACTTTTCCAAACAGTGTAGTGGGTACGGAAAGAAAAACGTGGGGTATCCAGGTTAGACCACAATAGAAAGACATCCCTCAGGGCCGGGAAATGAAGGGCCTTTTGTTTACCTTTTATCAAGTCCCTAAGCATGTGTGGAAGTAAGAGGGAAGTTACATACATCAAAGGGTCAAATTTGGTCAGGAAATTTGGGTCATAAATTGGCGTTTGGCAATACCATTGCCATTCTGGTCTCTTAAATCTGGCTCTTTGGAATGTTGAGGACCACAGGGAGGATGGGAAGGGTTCTAGCCTGGAAAATCAGCTAAAAGGAGGGCCAGGACCCCACATGGCCTCGTGGATCATGATTTCCTCCCTACAGCTGAACCTCACTGCTGTAGAGATGAAGAGGGAAGCTCCCCCAAATGCAGGATCTGCCCACTAGGGACAGGATGGTTGTGGACCCTTTACAGCCTGGCTCACTTCTCTGCCCTCAGTGTCTGTCACTCTGGTTGGCACTGACCAGTGGACAAGACAATACCATCACCAATAAGAGGTTGACGATCTGGGAGTGTAGCCCCATGAACAACATTTGTCTAGCATTGTCCCTGGGTTCCATCCCCAGCATAGCCAAAACAAGAAAAATATTGCTGGGGATAAACAAATATATCAACTGTATTTCCTCACTCTACCAAACACCTAGTCAGATAAGAAAAACCCTTAATTACAGTACTGGATTTTGTTAGAAGTCAAATTATGCCTTGAAACTGATAAAGTGATCATGGAAATAACTTGTCACAAGCCTCTTAAACCAGGAATAACTAAAAATTAAAATCAGGAAGCTGAAATTGTAAATTATCTTTGGTGTTATGATATAGTAGTACATATGTTTTCTGAACTTATTATGATATTAAGCCAAGTATGATGGCTTAACTTGTAATCAAGCTTTTTTTTTTTTTTTTTTTTTTTTTAAGATAAGATTTTGGGCTGGAGAGATGGCTCAGAGGTTAAGAGTACTGGCTGCTCTTCCAGAGGTCCTGAGTTCAGTTCCCACAACTGCATGGTGGCTCACAACCATCTATAATAAGATCTGGTGCCCTCTTCTGGTGTGCAGGCATACATGCAGACAGAACACTGTATATATAATAATAAATTAATAAATCTTAAAAAAAAAAAGATAGAGTCTCAAGTAGTCCTGGATGGCCTGTAATTCACTCTGTAGATCAGACTGGCCCTGAATTCACAGAGAGCCTGCTGCCTCTGCCTCCCTAACACTGGTATCAAAAGCTTACATCTTCACTTCAGGCTTTCCCTACAAGTTTAGAACTAGCCTGAGCTATAAAATGAGTTCCAGGCCTGTCTGGACTAAATGACGAGACTACGAATGCTCTTGCAGAGGACCTAGGTTAGGTACCCACCACCACAAGGTCCTCCACAAGGGTCTGTAATTCCAGTTTCAGCAGATCCAAAGCCCCCTTCTGGCTTCCACCAGACCATGGGACACATGCAGCCCAATACTCATACACATAAAATAAAATGAACAAATCTAAAAATAAATAAACCCACAAACAATGTAAGAAAAAAAAAGTAAACAAGGGGCCTCTTTACTCCTATCCCAGTTTCCTAAACAGCTGAGATTTTGCAAGGCTTCCCAGGGCTTTGGGGGTGCATATGCAGTAAACTGGCACCATCTCAGCTCTGTCAACCCAAAGTCCCGGCTGCCTGCCCAGCACAAGCCACCTTGGCCCCCCAGCAGGAGAGGAGTCTTCGGTCTCAGTAGGGCAGTATTCATCATCCCCACTTCATGTATGTGCACACAAGACCGCTCAGAGCAAATGTTTTCCAGTTACAAGTCAGGCACCCTGCCTGCATCCACAGTCCCTGGACGCCTCTTATTCCTTTAGACTTCCTCCTGAGCTCTACCTTTGCCTTCGAGACAAAGTGCTGGAGCCTAGGAGTGCAGAACTAAAGGCATTCACAGCTCCGTGAGCACTTTCCACCTTTAAAATAAATAAATAAATAAAATCTGATCTTGTGTAGCCTGTTTTGGCCCAGAATTCCCTACGTAGCCTAAGGTGGTGGTCTCTGAGCTCGAGTCTGACCTTCATTTCCGGAGTGCTGGGATCACAGGCATGAACTGGTTCTCCATGTTCCGGCTTCTTTTTCAGGAGAAAAATGAAGTGTTTGGCATCTCCACCGAGACTACCAGCAGACATGTGCTGCCCAGGGCTAAATGCCCACGTTCCTGCTTTGTGTCAGGGCAAGTCTAGGGCCATGAAGGACCCAGGACAAAATTAACAGGACAGGTGCAAATTCACTGTAATCCAGAGCTGCTGCTGAATTTTAGAGGAAGTGGCCTTCAGGAGGCAGTAAGAAAGCAGGGTCAAGGACCAGCTCTGAACAATCCCGGGGTTGGGGGCAGCCATTTTCGCAGGCAGCGGGAATGATCGTTCAGCTTCTTTGCCTTTCAAACCTAAAGTAATCAATTAGCTATGAAGGTACACGGTCATTAGTTGCCTGTTGCAAGGGAAGAACCACAAACTGAGGGTGTCGGGGTACAGAAAACCTATTAGGGCCTAAGTCTGGGAGCTGGGAGACGGACAGCAGCTGCGTCTGTTTCCTGAAAGAGGCAACACCTGGTTTAGAACAGCACTGGCCAAGAAGACCATAGACCATACCCTGTTTGCCATTCATTCAATAATATTTGTGGAACTTCTGTACACATCAGTAATCATACCAGGAGTGGAGAGGGAAAGTGTCTGTGTGGTGCACGCAAAGGCACCGGGACAGCAGAGACCATGGTAACCCCAAGGGACTTTAAGTCTCCCAGAGCCGCAGAGCAGAAAGGTGGTACAAAGTAGGGCGGAGAGGCTGTGCTTTGCGGCTGCTTGTGTTGTGAGGCTGGGAACAGAGCGCGGGTCTCCCCATAGGCGAGGGTTCAGCTCCACTGTCACCAGCGGGATCCTCATTGTTTGAAGTTTCAAACCTGGGACAAAAGACCGAGGTGTGACTATTTAACATATCAAAGTGGACCCGGCCTCCTCCAGGTTCTCCCAGCATCCCTCAGTCCTTCCCGACCTGTTACAGGGTCTGGCTGGCAGCCCAGGGCTTAGGCTCTCCTTCCCGAGAGGCTCTTCCCTACATAATCCAGACATTTTGGTTTCCCACCCCTTTGTACCTTGGGCCTCCTGGCTGCTGCACCTCGTTCTCCTCTTTCCCGGCTCCCCCCCCCCCTCTCCTCACACGGTTCAGGGTCATGTCCACTCTGGACTCTCCCAGATGTCTCTGATTCTGGCTATGCGCTTCCTTTTATCTACAATAAACTTTCTCCTCCACCATACCTAGGACCAGTCATGTCCCTTCCTTTCCTTTTTATTTCTTTTTTTCATTCACCCATCGTCAATGCCCCCATTTGAACCTAAAAGTAGCCAGCGCTCTGAGGGCCCCCAGGACAGAGTGGTGCTGTATTGTGAAAAGCCCTCTGTGATACGTAGAGTATGACCTTCCCACACTTTAGCCAGCACTCGATGCGTGTGTATGGGGTGTCTGTTTGCTTGCTTTTGAGACAGGCTCTCACTATGTAGTCCCGTCTGGCCTGGAACCTGTGGTAACCCTCCTGCCTCTGCCTCGTGAGTGCTGGAATTGCAGGTATACCCCACTACACCCAGCTGATATGTACTTGCTGAATAAATGATTCACCAAGATTATTATTGAAATTCTGGGTTTTAATGTCTAGAATTCAAAAATCATTTAAAGCAAAACAGCAACAACAAAACCAGAGGGTGTGTGTGGTAGTGGGGGGTGGGGGTGGGGGTAATCAACCTTGCTAAAGTTCTAAATAAAACTAAACAAAATAATACACTAAGGATAAACTGGGGAGTGTACTAAGGTTTGTCTATGCATGGGACAAGCACTCTACCACTGAGCCAAAACGCAGGCCTCTTTCTGCCTTTTAAGGTTATATTTATCGCAAAGTTCTTTGTTATTGTTATTGGACTGTTTTTATCTTTGTGGTAAGGACTCTTGACATTAGGCTAGCTCTCTACCACTGACCTTAGGAGACCTCTCTCCTCCCCAAGGTAGGGAGGTCTTGCTGCGCAGCCCAAGTTGGCCTTGACCTCTCATTCCCCTGCCTCAGCCTCCTGAATGCTGGGATTGCAGGCACAAGCATGTACCAACCACTTTGTTGTAGGCTTTTTGAAGAACAGTTTAGATTTATGGAAAGATTAGGAAAGTAGTCCCGGCAGTTTCCATATCACCTGCCTCTACTTTCCTCCATTATTAACATACTACATTAGAACAGTGCATTTGTTCCCAATAAAATAGATCAGTTTTCATACACTATTATTAACTAAAAACAAAAGCTGACTCAGTTTTCCCAGGGATTTTTTTTTAACTTAAAGAAATGTGCATATTTTGTGTGTAGAGGTACATGTGATTACACAGCTGTTCAGGGACAAATCAGTTCCCTCTCTCTCTCTCTCTGTTCAGGCTTTCTCGGTGTAGCCTTGGCTAGCCTGGAACTCACCGAGATTCAATCCCTGCCTCCGCCTCCTGAATGCTGGGATTAAAGGCATGTGCCACCCCCATGGCCAGTTCTCTCTTTTCACCAGGCAGATCACAGGAATTGAACTCAGGTCATCAGGCTTGGCAGCAAGAGCCTTTACCCAATGAACCGTCTCATCAGCCCAGGATTTCTCTCGGTTCTCAGCTAACATCCTTGTCCTTTTCCTATCCCAATGCCCTACCCAGGATTCCTGTATTGGTTACCTTTTTTTTTTTTTTTTTTTGGTTTTTCGAGACAGGGTTTCTCTGTGTAGCTTTGCGCCTTTCCTGGATCTCGCTCTGTAGTCCAGGCTGGCCTCGAACTCACAGAGATCCGCCTGCCTCTGCCTCCCGAGTGCTGGGATTAAAGGCGTGCGCCACCACCGCCCGGCGTATTACTTACTTTTTATTGCTGTGATAACACACCATGACCAAGGCAACTTAAGGAAGAGAGAGTTTATTCCGGTGTATGGTTCCCAAGGGCTGGAGCCCATGACTTTGGACCAAAGAAGTAACACAGGAGGAGAAAGGTGAGGGCCCACTTGAGGCACAAGCACAAAGCAGAGAGAGTCAAGTCAAAATAGCATGAGTCTTTAAAACCCTCAAAGCCTCCTCCAACAAGGCCACACCTCCCAAGACTGCCAAAAACTGATGCCACCACCTGGGGACCAAGTATTCAGATGCTCAAGACTATGGGCGATGTCTTCACTCAGACCACCACCTTCTCATCTCACATAAGTTTTCATGACATGTCTCAGGGTGAGTGGCTCTCACAGTCTTCCTGAGTTCCCAGGAAGAATGCACACTGTTTTGCATGAACTCAGAACAGATTTTAAAACACATGATTTGTTTCTTTCTGGAATTTTCTCCTTAGTATGGTTTACAGGTAGTTGTTAGCTGCAACGTGGTTCCTGGGAGCTGAACCTGAGTCGTCTGGAAGAGTAGCCAGTGCTCTTAACCACTGAGACATCCCTCCAGCTCCAAATATTAATTTTTTTTAAATTATGTGTAAGTGTGTGTTGGGATCAAGCGTGTATGTGCACAGGTATGTAGGTGCCATTGGAGGTCAGAGGTATCAGAACTCCCTGGAGCTGGGATTATAGGCCACTGTGAATGGCCTGTTGCAGGTGTTGGGAATAGAACGTGGGTCCCCTGAACAGTGTGTGGTCTTAACCACTAAACCATCTTTCCAGCCCCCGTATTTTGTTTATTTTATTTATTTATTTATTTATTTTGGTTTTTCGAGACAGGGTTTCTCTGTGTAGCTTTTTTGCCTTTCCTGGAACTCATTCTCTATCCCAGGCTGGCCTCGAACTCACAGAGATCCACCTGCCTCTGCCTCCCAAGTGCTGGGATTAAAGGTGTGTGCCACCACTGCCCGGCCGTATTTTGTTTATTTAATTTAATTATTTTATTTGTTTATTTATTTATTTATTGGTTTTTTCAAGACAGGGTTTCTCTGTGTAGTTTTGGCTGTCCTGGAACTCTGTAGACCAGGCTGGCCTCGAACTCATAGAGATTCCCTCTGCCTCTGGAGTGCTGGGATTAAAGGCATGCGCCACCACGCCGGGCTGTATTTTTATTTTTAATTAATTAATTAACTTACAGGTGTAATCTCACTGTGTATCCCAGACTGGAACTTGCTATCTAGCCTAGGTTGACCTGGAACTCCAGGTCCTTTAGCTTCTCCCTCTAGGTGAAGGTGTCCACCCCCATCCCCAGAGGCTCTCTACACTCTGAAGTTAAATGCTAGAGGATCCTCCTCAGGAGGAAGCCCCCCCCCCCCTTCGGGTCCAGGCGGGTCCATGCTGCTGGGGGCAGACGTGCGCCCGTAGCAGAGGATACACGCAGCCCACCCTGGCTCTCTT